>NC_056748.1:387908205-387988205 GCF_019279795.1 Protopterus annectens | reverse complement strand
CCTAGAAAAAAAAACAAGAAAAAAAATCTGTGAAACAAAAATTTCATTCAGACTGCCTTTATCGGCAGTACGAATGCAAAGAAACGGGTACCCAGCAACCTGTGCTGTGTAGGATACCCAGACATCTGTGCAGGCCGGTCAACTACCGCACAGAACAGAGGAGCTCCGGACTGCTTCCCTTGCAGTCAGGGTGAATGAGGAGTGAGCTGAGAGCTCTCTCTCAGCTCTCGCGGGAATTTCATTGCGTGGGCGTCGTGTAGAGCGATCGGGGTTTCAGACATGGTCGGACGGTCGCTGGCTTCGTTTCTTTTGGCTGGATTATGTGGATGTTCATTCTGTGGTCGGACTCGGATGGTCACTGGCTTCAGAAGGTAGGTGCAGAGTGTTTGAATTATGAAAAGATGGAATACTCCCAGATAGAGCAGTTTCAGGGTTAGTGTGTATTTCCCTATACTCGCACTTCAGTTATCACAGAACTGAGGACTGAAGTTGCTGCCCTAAATCATACAATGTAATTCCAGTATATAAGTGATGATCCTGCCCCAAACACCTTGACACTTTACAGTTAGAGCAAGGTAATTACAATAGTAAGAAAAGTGCCCAGTTCTCTCAAGAAACTGTCACTTGATGGTGAAATGTGAAATGGTATTTGCAAGGCCTAGCAGGCAGGTTGAGCACTTTGATTTTCCTAGGACTTTAACAAAGTGCCAGACTTTGATCAACTTCTGTGAGTGCATGTCATGCAACTTTTAAGTAACTCTTATTTGGTGCAGAAATGACCCGGTCAGTGAAGTAAATGAGATTAGCAAGAGGTGACTTAGCGAAGATATTCTATGAATGCAGCCCTTCATGACTGAACAGCCATCCTCTATTCTATGTTCTCTTCATTTCCACTGGTAAGGTAGCATGGATGAGAATGAAGGTACATACCAAGAAAACCAAATGCATGAATGGAACAATGACATATATTTGCCTGACTTTAGCTTGGATATGGAATGACTATCTATGAAAAAAAATAGAGAATTCTGTTATTGATATGGCTGATACTCAAGTGCTTGAAAATTTTGAAGGACCAGTCAGATTTCTCCAGCACCTTCTGCTATGTCTTTCTTACTGAATAAATTAAAAGGTTTCATCAGTTTTATACTTTGGAGATCATCTCTACCTTGCCGACTTACCAACGTCATGCAAAGAGCCTGTACAGTTAGTACCATCAGCTCTGAAAAAGATCCTTATAAAATGGGAAGATCGACATGTTAATCAGTGTTCAGTTAAAGCCAAGTTTACTAGTGCCAAAGCATTAATCCTCCAGCTTCAGTTCTGCTGGACTAGACATTCCCAGGATAATGTTTGTACCCACAGCTTGGTCAAAGTCAAAACTTCTGTGATGGTTAGATAAAATGTTACAAAGATACACTTAAAACATACCTGTAGAAACCATATGTTGTTATCTTAACGTGGACGATATTATCCATCAGCCAGTCTTATTGGTGTTATAACCTCTGTCAGATGATAGTTTGCTTTGGAGAAATGTGTCTACTTCTGGAATACGAGAAAGATATATATATATATATATATATATATATATATATATATATATATATATATAGAGAGAGAGAGAGAGAGAGAGAGAGAGAAAGTAGGAAGGAAAAGACTGTAAATCTACTGGTGAGCAGATCTTCCTCACTAAAGCATCTGTACTTTTTTTTCAGAAATCTGTAGACCTGGGATTGAATTACTGTATCACCTCAGGACCCATTGGACAACTACATTAGACATCATCTTTGAACTGAGGGAGGGCCATCTATGACTTACATAGCACAGCAGATTTTGAAATGGGAACTGTGTACAGGGAAGCATGCTGTAAGCTGGGGAGACCCCTTTTGTTATTGAAGTACCTCATTATCAAAGCTCTCCTGTGTACAAATGCAGAAATATCGTTATACTGAAATGAATTGTCTGTGTGCAAATCGCCAGTTTGTGGTGTTGCACACTTACTCACAGTTCTACTGCTCTGGAGTTTTATATATATATATATATATATATATATATATATATATATATATATATATATATATATATATATATATATATGTATAGAGTTAGGGGAAGCAGGGGCATAGCACAGCACAGTCACAACACCTTACAAAAAGTGCTTGTTATGCTGTTAGCATGCATCTTCCTATATTTATTTGTGCTGTAAATTGTTCCAGACATTTGTTTCTTGTTATAAACATGCTCACTAATTTTCTGCATTTAAAATGTAGACTGTCAATTACTAAGGATTTTTGTTTATTATTGATATTGTGACATTCCTGGCTTGCGATCTTCTGGTCTCATTAATTTGGGATTTAACATTGTCATGGTTGAACATTCGAACTTCCGATTGTAAAATATATATATACATATATATATATATATATATATATATATATATCAGGATAGGATTCTGGTTGAGATATCCGTAGAAGAAGCACTTTAATGACATACTATGTCACGGTTTTCCTTGTAATATTTCTACAGATATGTTTAATAATACACATTTCAATGTATCTGGAGCAGAAAATTAATTGTTCATGATACACTGGACTGTCAAAACACAGTTGGAATTTGGTTGCGATAATACGCGAGTACCCTTTCAGCATTATACACTTAGGGAAAATGCATAAAGAAGTCCCTGATTTGAATAAACTGGGAAGGCATTTGTTGATACTTTCAGACACTGACACCTTTTTGTTTAATTAAGCTAACACTGTTTTCTATCATCTTGGGATGAAAATGACTTGTACCGTTAGGTTTAAGTTGACGGTGAGCTACCAATCATTACTGGTCTGCATAGCTGGTAAGACTATAGGCCTGCCTGTTGTTTATGTATAATATAATTGCAGTAAAGTGTATAGAGTGCTGTGATTATGCTTCTACATTCAGAAAAATGACAAAACAATTAAATGCCAAAGTAGCGCACAACCGACCTCAACAACTGTTAAGCACACTCTGCTAAAGTTGTTAAGGTCGGGTCAACTACCAGGCAGTAAAATCTGCCATTACTCACCAGCAAATGACAGCGGCATAAATAAAAGTTTTGTTTCTGCCTGCTGTCTGTACCAATAATGTGTCCCAGTTTCCTCAAATAAACTTAGGTGCTTGAATTACAAGATGAATTAGCATCTATTTTCTGAAGGACACAAACTCGGAAACTCAAGTGTATGTCATTATTTAGTGATTTCAAGTCTCAGTGGTTTGTTCTAAAACCACAGATTTTATGAGGAAGACCAAAAATATGAAGCAATAATCTGGATGGTCTGCGAAAATCTGGACTGTTGAGAGGCATGAAAGGTAAGTGTAAACGTGATGTGTTACATTGCCTTTCTGACAGTGTCTGCTAAGTGTTTTATGTCTTTGAAAGACAGCAAAACACTGGGATTTTTTCCCCTGTAACCTGTGTGTGTTCCTGACCTGAAAGCTGTTATGAGGCTCACAAACTCGAATGTGCAGGCCAACATGCAACATGTTTAGAATCATCAGCAAAGCATTCTGCTGCAGAAGAGGAAACATGGTTTGTGACTTCAGCATTTTGAACATCTTCATTTTTAAGGATTTGCTTAGATTCAAAAATATAAAATGGGTCTTTATTGTTATTCTTTCTTTGGGATTACAAAATATATTTTAATAAAGCTCTGCTCTTTTTTCAGGAATATTACAGTCACTCCAGCACCAGTTGCTCAAATTCCATTGACTTGCAGCTGGGAACTTGAATGGTTGTAACCCCAACTACCCAGCTGCCCAAACAGGTGCTCAAACTCAAACGTTAGTTTAGATGTGCAGCTGCTGCAATAGTAGGGCACAATCAAGTGCTCACCAAGGAACATGTAAGTGGTGAATTGAAACACGGAGGGGTCTTTAGGTTTAGAGACAGGAGGGGGATTTTAGTTTTAGGGAGTGAGGGAAGCAAGATTTTAGGTTTAGGGAGTGATCAAGAGATTAGGGTTAGGGAGAGTTGGGGGATTTTAGGTTTAGAAAGCAATCAGAAATTAGCAGAAGGTTAAGGTTAGGGAGGGGAGGGTAACTTTAGGTTTTGGGAGTAACTGGGAGGTAATGGAAGGTTAGAATTAGGGACAGGAGGGGGATTTTGGGTTTAAGGAGTGATCGGAACATTAGGATTGGGGGGAGATTTTAGCTTTACAGACTAATCGTGCATTTAGATTTAGGGAATGTTGGAGAGTTTTTAGGGTTAGAGACAAGGTTCTGGGAGGAATCATTAGCCTTTGCTAACTTCACAGGGACTGAGTTAGTAGGAGTTAGGGCACTTGCCAACACTAACAAGTGGCAGCAGGAAAGTGTGTCATGAGCTAATGGTATGCAAGCACTTGCAGACCCTTTTTTCTGACTCCAGAACTGCCTATACTGCTTGAATATTCAAAATATTTTATATTACTGAGATTGCTAAGGTGAGCTGTACTTCTGGTATAGAATTAATAACTCAAAAAACTTGAAAAAGTACCAAATGCAAGAAAAACAAAGCTAACAGGGCAAGCAGAAAAATGGTCCAAAAACTTTATTCACACTAATCTGATGCATCATCTGTTTGCATTTTTTAGGGCTAAGAGTAAATGTTTCATTATAAAGGAAACTCGTACAAATAATTAGCAACTTATCCTATCACAATCCTGTCTCTTTTTGGGTTTCCCTTGAAAAGAGGACACTAACTTAGTGAAACTAATCCAGTCAACAAAAGCATAAATAGTCAAATGTGCATATAATTTCATCCATTCAAATGTATACAAGAGAATAATGAATATAGGCAATATGCTGCTTAAATTGCAAAAAAAAACAAACAAAAAAAAACAGGAATATTAATTTCATTTCTTAGACCTTATGGAAATAACTGTTTTGTACCTCAAAATAAGCTGACAATCCAAAGTTAACAATGCATTTTTCAACATTGCCCCTCTATTCAAAATCTAAAAACCATCTGGTCTTCCTGTCACCGATATTCTTCCTAACAATGCAATGCTACTCAGCTGTTATTACATTTTTTTTCATATCCTCTGAATGTTTCATCATTCTTGTTTTGACTCTGCATTTTGTCTATCCTGCAGCTACAAGCTACAGCCCAATATACATCACACCATATGAATCATAGGTAGAATAAAAATTAGATTTAAATGCAACTTCATTAATTTTGGAATTGTAAGACTTCACTTCTTGGAACACACTTTGCAGTACTCATCCAGAAAAGAACTGTTTTTATTCCCTTTGTGGGGCTTGAATATTCCTTCAAATATTTTAACTTCAGAGTCAGAGCAGCACATCAATGTAACACAGAGCTAACACAGAGAACAAAGCACTGCTAAACAGATATGAATGAATTAGGGAGAGAGAGAGAAAGCAGACCACTGAACTTCAGGAAGGCAGATGAGGTAAGGAGAAAACTATATAAATAAAGCAGAACATTGTAACTGAGACTCTAGAAGAAGGGCAGAGCTGCAGTCTCAGACCTTGAGCATTAATACTGCAAGAACATGAATGAGAAGCACAGCAAGTAGCAGGAGCTGTTCCCCATATTTGCAGGCTGCTTGGTAGGCACCAAAGGAGAAAACTGTATAGGAGGTACTAAGGAGCATTGGACACATTAGCAGCATAATGGATACCTTACTGGTTCATTAAAAGTGGCGGAGATGGGAGTATGGGAAAGCATAAAAAAGGTAACAAGCAGCACAGGAACACACAACAGAAGCACTGTAAGGTAAAGAAGGCAGGGCATAATAGGCTATGATTTTTTTTGTGGGGGAAAGACCCCACTTTATAGAGAGAGGGACACGGCGGGAAAGGGAAATGTGCTACTCCAGAAATGTAGAGGGATAAACCCTTGAGTACATCCCAGATGACTCCGGTTCAACAAGTAACTCAGGGGACTGATGGTGATGACGGGGAAGAGGGAGGTAGTTTCCCAGCTAATTATGCCTGCTACTTCAGTATTGTGAGATAAAGGTATCATGAAGCCCCAAAAGGAGAAACAATCCAGGATGGATGTGCACTATTGCTATCCAAGTCAGTGACAGTGGAAGCAGTCTCTGCATGGGAAGGAGAATAAATGCAGGGGTGTTGTGGGAGCATTAGGTAGCTCCTACAGTGATGCAGGTGTGCATGTCATTGCCTGGGGAGGAATTAAGGCCATAATTATACAATCTATTGCCAGGATGCTGATGAGAGCACAAGCATCTCCCAATGTCTACACTGATTACAGTTCCCCATATAGATACTCAACCTGGCAGATCTGAAAAGGTAATCCTCGTTGCCAGGGAACAAAAGGTCTTCTGTACCATTGGAGATGTTTGACAGTTAGTGAGCAGAGAGGAGAAAAACACAGAGAAGGGAAGAAGGGAGGGGTGAAATAAAGAGCAATGGGGAAGGAATTGAGGATGACATTAGGCAGTGGGGTCTTGTAACACATGCACACACATGAAAAAACACAGACAAACAAGGGCAGATGGGGACATACAAGGTTGGGGATACATACAACATGTAAACAGACAAACAAAGGGTAGACACATGGCTGGGTGTAGGATAAGGTAAAGGCATCCTGTAAGTTGCCAACTGGTCCAAGGGACTTTTCTTAGACTCAGTAGGTGGTCTAAGGTCCAGGTGGCCAGTGGGAAGAGACATGCCCACCGCTGGGAGCCTGGTGACATCAGCCAACCAGGCCAGCAAGTCTTATGCTTGATGCAGGAGGGGTTGCTTTATGGTGACCCACAGGGTCACAGTCCATATGTGGAGTGCATATATGGCCCCTTCAGTATATCCATCCAACAGTAACCCAGTAACGCCCTATTGTACCAGATTGTTGGCACTGTGACAATGTCTCTGTGAATCCACACATGCCTTTGCAATTTATGCTGTCCTCCCCCCTTAGGTGCACATGTCCTTCTAAGGTAGTGGACAGTAGGGGATGAGCAAGTTTAGACCTTCAGAGAATGAGATTTTGCTACAGGTACTACTGAGAGATGGGGAATGGCTGTTCAGGAGAAGAGGCCTCCACCAACCTCTCTCAGATTGTGTGGGGAAACAGTGGTGCACAATGTCAACACACTAATGGCTGGAAAGAAAACAGTCTTCGGATACACACACACATTTGTTAATTTCTCAGGATTAAGATCCTCTTGTCTAACAACTGGTCTTAGTACATCCTGCAAACAGTTCCCTTCTCTGTATATCCGAAAACTCAGACACAGCTTATTAATTCTGCAGTGGTGATAATAAAACTCATTATTATAAGACTAAACACTGCAGAATTAACTTCATCTATAACAATTGCCTTCAAAATCAAAATGAGTGGCTCAAACGACATGCACAGACAAAGTTTGAGAGTGTCTGCAATTATACTCTCATTCAGCTGCACTTCTATATTGGCATGTCTTTATACAGTAATCTGTATACCACTTTTTCTGCACCTTTTGAGCTACTGCCCCCTTGCACTACAAGGTTCTTTGAATCACTATCTAGCAGCACATTGTTTTTTGTGAAAAATAAATGCACTGCAAACTTTTCAGTCTAAGAATACCTCCTAGTATCTCACAACCATAGGTCTGAGGTGAAAATATGTCATTTCTCTTTAACAATTTTCTACAAAATGGGTAAAAATTCTGAATAAGTCATTCCATTATACATTTAATTTTCTTGATCATTTTCCTATTTTTTTTATACTTAAGACAGCCACTGATGTTGTAATTCTGCTACAGAAGGAAGGATGCCTGAAAGAAACAGCTCTAGGCATTACCACTCATATGCTGTGATATACTGTTATCAGATTCCACTGAATATGGAGTAATCTCCATCCTATTTGTACTGCATTTAGAGACACAGCACTTAAATAAAAATTGATAAAATTATTGCTGACAATTAGTAAAGCATTTGTCATTTTGGGAGGAATAATGTTACATCTTCTGTTCATGCATAACTGCTGCTTCTTTTGATATTCTCTTTTATTATGACACTGCTGCTGTTTGCCAGGTTGTGGTAAAACAGACCGTTTTAGGAATTGCAGTTCTTATCACACCTCTGAAATGCTGCAATCAACATCTGACTGATATTCTACATTATTTTTTCTTCTCTTCACGCTACTGCAGGACCTTCTGGAATGGCATGCTAAAAGTGAAGACTAGCCAGAGAGGTATTTTTCACCTCAGACTGTACATCTTCTGACGAAGATAATGTCCTTTAACAATCACTTATAACCACTGCATCTATTCTGCAAAAGATACTATTAACTAAATTTGGACTGTCTAGTATGGGAAAATATGTGGCTTCATGGGATTGACATTTTAGACCAGAAAATTTACTCAACATAACTCGCATTTAATTTACTTTTTGTAAAATCGTCAGTTTGCTTTATTTAGTGTTCTGTACTTGGAATACATTTCAATTTTCTACCTATATAAACATATTTAAATTATAACAAATCATATACACTTACTCACTGACATAATTAACAAAATATCTTCTTATGAGAATGGTGTTTCATTAAAAAAAATAAAGTCATAGTCCCTGCATATGACAGACCAGATGCCAGTGCAGCTTCCCTAAAACAGGCATTACAGTGCCATACCCAAACAGTACCAAATAGCCCACTTTACCTGTTGCTTGATTCAATGTGGTAATATTTTCTCTTACAAAAACACATCAGTAGTTCTTTTTCTAAGGTCATATTTGTTTTAAGTGGTCAAACTGAAACTGTGATACATGGATCTGATAGGTAATGGGCTCTGATACCAAGTGTGACAGAGGTACCCATTTTCTCCTGAGTCGAAAATTCTGCTTCCTTTACCTGCTGAGAACATTTTCACTGCAGGAGAGATGCACAACCTCTTTTGAGATCCTCATTCTGTAGTAGCAAAGTCTCTTATGGAGTTCATTTAAATAACTATGCTTCACTAAGACTTTGTAAACCCCATCTGTTTTTTAGGAGATGGTAATGGCTCCTTACTGAAACGCTGGCACTCGAAATGCTGAATGTCTACATGCGAGAAAAAAAGATCAAAAATGCAGGAGAAGAGCAAATCTTGAACACTGCTCTCCTTTAAACTTCTTTTTTGAAAGGACAAGCATACCACACTCGCTGAACTTATACCAGCTAATTCGCTCCCTATCTTCGAAAATAAAAAAAAAATAATATTCTGAGAAACTGGAGTCTTGGACTGACTATAAGCAAGTCCGTTTTTTTGGCCATTCAGTAACTGTGTGTTTCTAGATTTAATCTAGCTGGTCACAACATTTCAAATTGTTACTGTTGGCAAGACAGTATCAAATTAAATGGAAATCCCATAAAAGGTATTTTAAAACAAATAAAATAGTGAAAATGCTAGCAGCTTTTTCTGCTGTTATTTCAGGAATTGGACACATTTTCTCTATGGAGAAGAAAGTTTCCAGGAAGAACCTATTAAAATAGTCCCTTACAGGCTATGTTTCTGGCCTTGGGGAGGGTGTTTAAGACCTGCTCCTCAGAGATACAAGGTGGGGGACAGATATTAAGGATGGTTTGTGTAAGTGTATGTGGTGGGGACAGGGGAGTGAAGTTTTCATTGAACCCGTCAGCCAGTAGGTTTGCTACATCTACAGGTTCTGTGTATGTAGCACCATTAACTATGAGTTCAGTGCAAATCTGGCCCTTAACTTTGAGGTTACGGATGTAACTAAAGAATGCCTTGTGGTTATCCTTAGTTAGGGAAGCTAATTTGGATTCATAAACGGCTTTCGTGGACTGCACTAGGAGTCTTATTTGCTTGTTTTAGTTAGGCAGGGAGTGTTTCCAGTTTTGAGACCGTTCCTTCCTAATCTTAGACAGCAATTTCTTTCTCCTATTGTATAGCCTATTAATGGCAGTTGTTCACCAGGCAGATTTGTTTTTCCTGAAAAATCTTGCTTTGGTTCTATCTGGTATGGCAGAGTCAATACAATCGTACAAAGCATTGGTGTATAATTCAGCATAGATGTCTGTTCCATCAGTGGGGGGAAGGGGATACGAAGCTATTTAGGCTGTCACATAAGAGGTTGTAATAGGCATGGGAGAAGTATTTTCAGTCTAGTTGTTGCTAAGGGGGGGGGGTCTTGTATTATAGTTACTTCTACTGAGACTAATTTGTGGTCAGATTTCACCAGGGATTGCCACACACTGGGAGTGGTTCAGCAGTCCCCCATGTTGGTAAGCATCAGATCCAGGATGTTTGAGCCCTTTGTAGGTGTGTCAACCAGCTGTTCCATGGCACTGGAGTTAAAGTCCAAGAACCTCTGGGCAAGTGATTTAGAACACATATAATTTACCCAGTCAAGGGATGGGTAATTAAAGTCACCCAAAACCAGGGTGTTTTGTTGCATCTTGACTGACTCAAGTAGATCCACATACACTGAGTGGATGTCCTGATTCATGGAGGGGGTCTTACAACTGGCAATGACCTGAAGAGGGGTCTTAACTACAGTCAATTTCACCTGAAGTAATCCTAGGGAATCATGCTGTTTAACCAATCTATAGGTGTATTTATCTTTAATGAATAGTGATACACCACCTCCTTTAGTACTCATGCCTTCAGTTTGTGTTTTGAACATGTGGAAGGAAATATAACCTTGTATAGCTGGGGTGCTCTTCACAGCATTAAACCTAGTATCAGTGATTGCACAAATGTCAGCATCTTCCAAGGTGAGGACTGCTTCCAGTAAGTGCAGTTTCTGGTTTATATTCCTAGAGTTAAGCAGCATAACCTTGAGGTTGTTTTTAGAGGTTATTTTTACATCAGGAATTTTGTTCTTGTGACATTGCCCAAAAAAGGCACTATGGGGGTAGCAAGAGCCTTAGCCAGTAACCAAAATGCCAGGGGTGACAGATAAAGACCATCTCTGGCAAAGCATCATGGTCTGTCGACCATGTCATCCCAGGCTGACAGATACTAGATCCCCTTTGAATGATTCCAGAAAGTAAGCCAATTGTTGAAGTCAATCATTTTTTGTTTGTATTGAGATATCATCCTAGGCGAAAGTAAAAATGCTGCTTAAGGCTAGGGACATATCTGCCTGAGACACATAATCAGAGAGCTCAGTCATGTCTCTCTTCATATAGTCCAGTGAGGTACATGTCTCAAGTTGTTCACACCAACACAGACTATGACGAAGTCATAACAGTGCCTGTTGTTTAGAGACTTGTGTGCATGCAGAGATAAGATAGCAGGGCAGTATCACCCATATGCCAGAAAGGTAGTGTGATTGTTGAACATATATGAATACCCTTTACATTCAAGGTGGGCAACCAACGGGGTTAGACATTTTGTGAAGACGGAGAAAGACCAAAAGACAAAGCAGTAAATTGCAAGTGGGAGCTGCGTACCCTTAAGCTTAGAAATATCTGGAATTTCAATACAGCAATGAATCTTGAATATCCAGAGTAATCAAACAGACATCTTCTTTTAAGGAGAGGCAAGAGGGATTCCAAGGTTAACATCATAAACTTTTCAGTTTTCATATACATATTCATACCTGACAGGTGTAGGGTAGGACTCCATTGTTTCTCTTTCTCTGGAGCCTGGAAAAAGAGTTTTTTCAACTTAGGTAGCCAGTTTTATGGGGTGAAAATTCAGGAGACTCTGAAGAACTTGCCTGGACAAACCAACATCTGAGTGCATAATGAATGCACAACCTTGGACAAGATTACTGAAGAAATTTATGGAGCATCTCCTTGACACAGTGGTCTGAAGCCACCGTCTCCCACTGAAACATGAGAAAGCAAACCTCTGTCTCCTTTTTTGCACTGCATGGGGAATGTCAGGACACAAATGATGATATATCACTTTATAAATGATGGTTCTTTTAAATGTACTCTGTAAAACAGACATTTTTACTTAGACAATTTCTGTTCCATTTTGTAATTTAAGAAAGGAAAGCCTGTTTAATAGTTAAAAAGTATGTTTAATAGTTTTCACAGTTTTATTCTTCTAATTCTGCGGAACATTCTGAGAGGGTGTCCTAAACAAGTCATCTGTTTGTATTGTCTCTGAAGGATACATCTGAAATTTCTTTATCAAGATCATCTTTGGAATATCAGAATGGCATTGTGCTATACAGGTCTGGTAAAATAGCCCTGAGAACCAGAGAGGACACAGTGTAGGCATTCTCCTCAAATCTGTCCAGCACTTTTGTTCTCTTTATGTGAAGACAAATTCTTATTTTGGGGTGATTCACAGCTCATTCTTACATTCAAGTTCTGAACTGGCAGGATCAGGCACTACATCCTTGTATAAATAGCTGTTATCCTCCAATACTCTATAATGGGTCTACTTCAGAAGACTGAATCCCAAAAGACTGAAAATTCAAAATACTGAATGATGCAATTTGCCCCTTCTCCACTGTTGTGCGACCTTGGAGTTGGTATATATATATATATATATATATATATATATATATATATATATATATATATATATGTATAGTTAGCAGGGGGTGTGGGGGGTGCAGCCCCCACATAAGTGGTGCAGGGGGGCTTGCCCCCTGCATTAAAAATGTGTTCAGTATTTTGAATTTTCAGTCTTTTGGGATTCCGTTTTTTGATTTTTCAGTCTTCTGAGGTAAACTCCCTAGAATATGTTATTTTCAGAGCAGGTGAATCAATGTCAATTTCTTGACCAACTTCAAAAAAAAATATAACATCAAGTCAATCAATGGTGATATAAATGACTAAAGACCATGGGCAATCCAGGTTCAAGCCACATCCGTATTTAGGAGAGATCATTTATTTATTTTTTGCTGAATACTTAAATGTTATTTCATTAAATTCAAAGTGTTACAAAAAAATCCAATGAAGACATCTCAAAAAGAAAAAAAAATATTGTGATCATTATTGGTAATATAACCAAACGGAGAAACATCTAATCTCAGTAGGCTAGTTCATAATTCCCCTCTTCACCATTAAAAGTTGATGAAGGAGAAATAGGTTTCCTCTTCTACTTTTTCCTCAGAAACTTTCCCTATGGTAGATTTATTTGAGTTCTGTTATCTGTGGGACTGGCATACAACTCTTGGTAGTCCATACCTCCAACATATAGAAACTGAACATCCATTCCCTTACAAGAAAGGTAGATCCTTGTTCATGCATCTGCTCAACCAACATCCAGCCTCTGGATGTCGTAACTGTAATAGCATATGTCATGGTAAAAATGTACAACACAGAGTCAGAGTACAATCCACCTTTAATTAAGATGGAGTGTCCAGGACGTGAGTGAAAGAAGCTTTGCTTCTTCTCCATAACATAGCATTCTTTGCTAACAATGTGCTTAGTTGTGCATGAATGAAAACTTATTGTTTAGAATAGTCAAGAACATAAGAATGACAAAGTATGTATAGTCAGCATAAACTGCAAAAACACTTTATTTTCTCTGCTGGGTATTCAGTCATAGCCTGTCAACAATTCTGTTTTCATAGTGCTCTTCTTCAAAGAAAATATATGTTAAACTGCTTGACTTCCCACAATCTTGTATGACTAAAGCACTTTCTGCTTTGCTGAATTCTGAGTCTTTTTTGCCTCCACTACAACATGCTGTCTTGAAGGGAGTGAAAGAAACATTGGTGGTCTCTGGCATCAAAACAATTGTAGACTCAAGGCCTAACTTGTCATATGTAGTAAGGAATTTTCCTCATGCCTAAAAACGTTTGTTTAGCTTGATCATTTTCAAATATAAGTTTAGCCAAAGCAGGCTTCCCTAAAACTTTGATGCACCCCTTTGTATCTCGTGCCAAAATAATGGCAGTTGGGAAAGCAGGGATACTTGAGTGGACTTCACCTCAAGGAGAAGGCAGACAAACCTAAATGCTGTCCAGTGATACTGTGGTACCGCTTGGATAACTAGACCCGTGACCTACTGTGGTCTGAACCTTAGAAGAGTCAAGTGGTGCCTTCGTTTTTTTTTTATTTTTTAACTTTATATTTTTCAGGAGCCATCCACTACCACCATATTTGCCATACTCTTTAGAAGAAGGGTTTTCTGGCTTTTTAGAAACATCTAAATGACAGGTAGAAGAATTTCTGGAGGAAATATATTTAACATGTGCTTATTAAAGGCTACAAGAGAAGTAGTTCACCGAATAGTGTTTATATTTGGGAGGAATAGACAGTCACAAGAGTACTTATGGGTTATTTTCTCAGAGGTCACCATTTACTATCAAAAGAATAACAAAAATGTACTTACAGTTTGAAGCAGGTAACATTATCAAATTTATATTGACTGCTTACAGACAAAGCCTGGAATGACTCAATTACACAAAGTTAGTTGCAGTGACCATTTAGTTCAAGCAATGCAATTTAACTAAGAAAAGTGTAATTTTTTTTTAAATGGTTGGGTGCTCTCTGGGGGCCACAGCTGGAGACTGTAATCTCAATTGCTAGCATATGTCTGACTGTTTAAAATATCTTGCTAAGGTTTGACATTGTTCCATCATCTCCTGCAGCTCCACTCCAACACAGATAAATTATTTCTAAAGAAATGTTCCTGGTGATGTACATCTAAGGGTTATAAGCTGTTATCAATAAACAATAAAACACAGAGTATGTGACATCTTTTACTGGACCAGTTTTTTTTTTTTTACAATATGGCTAACTGAGCATCTAGAATAACGGGATTTCTTCAACAGGCTTTAACAAAAAAGTCAAGTTTAACTTCTGAAGAAGGACTCCCACTTCCTTGAAGGAACTAAAGTCTACCCAGCCAGCTATAAGGCAGCCAATTGGCTCCATGCAATGAGTTGTCTCTTCATCCACTTCATCTCTCAGGATACATAATATAGCTAAATGCCACTATCTAGATATACTGACCTCTCATTGTGAGATTAAAACAGGGAGCATACAAAAGTGGCAGCATGATGAGGCTTGGTGACTCCATGAAAAGAGACTAAGAGGGCAGAAACAAACATGGAGATGTGCTGAAACTGAAAAAATAACAAATACATATTCAATCTGCTCTGAAGAATGTATAAATCAGCTCTAAGAGTAGTAATGAATTCAAAGCAGAACTTGATTTAACACATATCTATCCATCTAGCCACATTAATATGAGACAGAAAACAGAGGAAGAGACAGACAGAAAGAGGAAAGAATAAAATAAGTTATCTAATGTATGGAAGACCCAGACAGGGTGCAGGCACAAAATGTCTGCCTCTTTCACAACCTTAAACATTTAGGAGTAAGGGATATAGCAAGAGGAGTGACATATAGTTAAGGATTATGTGACAATGTATTTCTCTGGAACACACTCCAAGCAAAGGAAAAAGTGATAGTGTATTCTAATAAAGTAGACAAATTCAAGAATCCATGGGTCATGAGTACAAAAAATTTACTGATCAAGTTTGCAGTTGATAAACTGCGCAATTGACAATAAAGGACATAGTAGTATTGACACTGCCTTTGTTCTATTAATCAGCAACATCAGAGATGACTACAAGATGTCCAGGGGTGCAAAAGCAAAGCCCTTTGCGATGTCAGATGTCTTATAATTAACTCTATGACTGCAAAACTCCCTCCCAAAAAATACGGTTTGATAAGCTGTCCTAAAGCAGTGTTAAATATATTTTCAAAATTCTGCACAACTTTTGACTCCATGTCATTTGCTAAACTGTCCAGGAACCACAAAGAAAAACCTTGTGACACGAGTACTGTATAAGATAAAGGTTCTTTGGATTCTAGTGAAGACAGAACATAGGATGACCGAATGGTGTGAACAGTATTTACCTGCTTTCAGATTCTATGTTTCTAGATTAAAAACAAAATGTAACAGAATTATAGTGTCAGAATATACATATCCTTAGCTTATTTATTTCACATATGTATTTTTTTGCAACTTGAATATCAGCTTATAATCAGACTTTCAGTAATGAAGGAATACACAGGGATTTTTATTTTAACCTGACTACATGTTTTTTAGGGGCACAAATTTCTTGTTAAGGGTGTTTCACAATAATACTCTTACCAGGTTCAAATCTCAGATACAGCACCTCATCCCCCTAAATTTCTGTCTGAAAACTGCCACAAGCCTACAAAATGACCTAAACAATACTTCTATGAGTAAGGTAAGCAGAACCTTTAGTTTACAGTGGCCTTTCTACCAATTTCTGCATATTCCTTGCCTCTTTCAAATGTCATTATTAGAGTGGTAGAGAACAAACATTTTGTTTCACAGAGAGCATTCTTTTGAAATGTATACAGTACCTTCTATTTGGACCTTGCTTAATCTCTAAACACAACATCCAACCATTTTGATTCTCAAGAATTTTAAAGAAATAAATCATATGAAACAATGTTCACAGTGCAACATGCATTATCTATGTAAATATCCTCTAACCCATCATTCAGGGTATTTATTCATATAAAGGCAGCAAAATCATTGACAGAGAAAAATAGTCAAATATAGATTAAACAGCAGAGGAATATCAGACAGACTAGAATGGGAATGGAAATGCCACTCAGAAAAAGGCACACAAAAGCACAGGTGTGAGGACAGGTAAATGGTTGGCCACAGGGATGAAGTGACACTAGTAAAAGTACAGGAAAATCCACCTGAGATACAAGTTCCATGTTCAGTGGACTGGTTGTTGTTTGAGTCCAGGCAATTATGTGTAGCATGTAACACATTTCCACTGTCAACTGTGTCAGAGAAATCAGGTTGTAAAATAGAATTGCCTGGATCAGACTCTGAGCTGGATAACTGAAATCGTTCTAAAATATCAATGGAAGATAGACGCTTAGGGATAAAGGGCTTTTCCTCAGACAGAAACTGGTTCACCACATTTTTTTCAAGAGGACCTTCCTCCTGAGATGCTGCACTGAACTGAGCATTTGCCATTTGCATCTGTACTAATGAAAAACCAGATAAGTTCCTTTTTGCATCATTGTGGAGAGCCTTTTTCAATCGAAATGGTAGAGGGCCCATTAAATACATATTTTTTTGTAGTATATTCCTGTAGCCTTGACTCTCTAGCCTAGAAGCAACTGCTTTGGCCAGTTGTTGCTCGTGCCTTCGAATTGTCGTGAATCTGGTATAGGAAGCAGGGCAAGCTCCTTTGCATTTACTGATCTGGGGCTTTGGGGACTGTTTGATGCTGCTGCTTGAACTCTCGGTTGAGGCAATAGAAAGGCGGTCAGTCTCAATGTCTGTAGAAGCAGATGCAGTGTCTATTTGTGCAAAGTCACTTTGTTCTGATGCCAAATCTTCAGCCTCACTTTCAGAGGCAGACACACTGGGGACTGCAGACTGAACACTCCGTACTTCTTCATTCTCTTTTTTTGTTGATTCTAACAAAGATTCAGCCGAAACTGCACAGTTCAAAAATGGTCTGTGTCTGAGTGGCGAAGGTGTTGAACTTTTGCTGTTTGAGCCCCTACAAGAAACATCCAGTGTTGGCAAAGACCTGGACCTTTGGATAATTTGTTCAAACGCTGTTACCTTTGATGACACTGCATGCTTTGGTATTTGGTCTGGTTCATCCAGACTAGAACTTGGCTCACTTTGGTCTTGGATCTCTTGTTCAAACTGTGAGGCAATGTCTCTCACACTGTAGGAGATTATGTTGCTATGCAAGCCACCCCGATTAATACTGTGCATATTTTTGTAAAGTGCTGCAAATTCAGTCCAACTCTTTCCCACTGGAAGAGAACATTTGTGAGAATGCATGCCACACTCCTGCAGGCTGACTGCACTGCCTGATCTTGGAACACGATCATTGGTCCTGTTCACTATAAAACACTCTGTGGTTTCCCCTACTTCTAGCCCATGCACCCTTTTACTAGCAGGGGAGGATGCTGGCTCGTGAAGGTTTTCACAACTCTGTGCTTTAGGCTGAGGAGCAACTTTGTCCTCTTTGTCTGCTTTAGCAGTATTTGGAGATACTAGTTTGGGTTTGAATTTGGAGGGCAGGATCTCTGAGATGCAAGCTTTTGCAGCAGATAGTGGCTTCTTATGTTTCTGCGAATTACCTATTACATTATTAGAATTAAATGTTCTACAATAAAGTGCAGTAGGTGAAATGATATGTGCATTCCCACCTTTACGATCCACTGGTATTTGTCAGCATGCAGAACAGAACAAACAAAGCCTATTAGGTTAATAGCATTTTTGCACTTTTGCACAATGTAACAGAGGAACAGACAGTATTACATTTAAGTGAAACTTGCCTATCAAGGACACAGCATTGATGTGCAAAAACGTTTCTGGCAGTCACAGTTACTATAGATAAACATAATTATTAACATCAAATTGCTAAAGAGAAAATGTATAGCTTCAAATAAATACTTAATAGACAAGTTCCACAGTACAGCTTTTAAACAAAGTGTTACATAATGGTCAACAAATGCAAACCTTAACATTCCTTGCTAATTAGATTGCATCAAAATGTAATCTAAAAAGCAATCCTTAAGACAGCAGTATTTGTTTGCCAAGCAAAATGTCATTAGTGCATTTGCTTTATGTGTTTAGCTCATATATGCATTTTAATTTCCTCTCATTTCTGTAAAATAGTTTTACACTTAGCTTTAAATTAATAATCCAAATTATAAACACTGACAGTAAGGACTGAGAAAAAACTTCCAGTGACATCTTTCATAGGTTTCTAGATAGTCTGAACAAACACTAGAAGCAGACAGGTAATGCTCCCACACTCTACTGGGACTTGGTCAGGTGTTCTGAAGACTATACCGGGAAAGTGAGTGATCGAGAGAAACAGAGACAAAGACAGGGAGGGTTGGCATAATGATTAAGGTGTTAACCTCACATTTACAAGGTACATGGTTTGATTATGACCTCTGGTTATCGGTTAGGCTTGTAACATTCTAAAGACTAATAGCCTAGCATTTGTTTTGGGTGAGAGGTTGGCATGATGGTTAAGGTGTTTACCTTAGAAACACAAGGTACAGGGTTTGATTCATAAATGGGATAACTGGCTAGGCTTAAAATAGCCCACAAGGGCAGTTAGCCTACTACTAACCTATGAACATCAAGTTGCTGGAAGGAATCCAGAGGAACACCACAAGAAATGTGTATGCAGTGGAAGGGAAAGGATATAATGAGACCAGAAGAACTAAAACTTTTCACTAATCAACCCAAAGAGACACAGACAATAAGACATAGGTGGAATGTATTATGTCAGGGAGTTGTAAAGGGGCATTCTGAACAGAAACAATTGGAGGATGTGTGCATCTTCTGTAATATTTAGGGTATAACTACTCCCTGGATTTCTGAAAGCAGTTTTTAGAGAATGGGTTGGGAACCCATGGACTGGACTACCAGAGTGCTGGAAAGGTACTCGACAGGATATATGACAGGCTGGCAAAGGGTAAGGTGGTAGGTGCAGATGGAGAGAAGTTGCAGTCTTAAAGGGCAGACTAGGTGGGCTTATTGCCTTCCTCTGCTATCAGGCAAATATAATATATGGTCAGGATGGTGTTGCTATGTATTTTGAATGGTTAGCAGGATAATGTTACACCAAAATATTTACTTTGTTTTGTCATGACTCTGAAGCAGATGTTATATGCTATGGAAACAGCAGCACATGCTTCTTGCTACTTCACTGGGTTATAGGTAAGTACTAGGATAGCTGCTCTTGCAGGTCACTTTAAGCCTAGCAAATTTCCCTTTTTGTGCTCAAATTACCCTATTCCATTTGGTTAGAGATTGGCCTTACCCATCTAATGACCAATAATTATTTATTACCCCTAATGAGAATAACTGTGATCATACCATAAGCTAGTTAGAGGGGGATATGTGCAGGGGATAAAACATTTTGGAACTGCCTCTATCCTTGTAGCTAAATGGGTAGAGTTACGGCCTCATGTGCAGGGTTTGAATACATGGGAGGTCAGTATAATGGTTAAGATGTTTACCTTACAGACACAAGGTGCAAGGTTCAATTCTTAATGGGGTGATTGGCTGGGCTTAAAATGGCCCACAAGGGCAGTTAGCCTAGTACTAATCTATGATCCTATGGTTTAATGATATAGAACATCCTCGTGACAAATATCCATACATAAATGAGTGGTAAGTCTGGGCAATGTAATTTGTGGGAGGTTGGCATATTGGTTAAGGTGTTTACCTTACAGACACAAGATGTAGGGTTTGATTCTCACATGGGGTAATTGGCTACGATTAAAATGGCCCACAAGGGCAGTTAGCCTAGTACTAATCTATGATGCTATGGTTTAATGATATAGAACAGCCCTGTGACAAATATCCATACATAAATGATTGGTAAGTCTGGGCAATGTAATTTGTGGGAGGTTGGCATAATGGTTAAGGTGTTTACCTTAGAGACACAAGATGCAGGGTTTGATTCTCATATGGGGTAATTGGCTAGGATTAAAATGGCCCACAAGGGCAATTAGCCTAGTACTAATCTATGAACCTATGAACCTCTGTCAATTAGTAGTACATGGGGCAGTCCGTCTTGGGATAAATTTTCTATTCAATCATCCAGCATTTGACTGAATTTATATATCACTGGCATTCCTTCTTAGGTTTCCGTTTTGGGGGAATGGGAACCTCAAGATTGGGTGGTGCTCTCACCTGATGATTCAATGCATTGTAAACAGTTAAAGCTTTCTGGTGAAGTAGCAAGCTATAGATAGGGTATCTGCCATGTATATCCTCTGTGCCTTCCTATCTTCTCCCTAGTTTTCTTCAGTTCCCTTCCTCATATGCAGTATTTACATACGGCTAATGGAAGGGAAAGTGGTACAAGCATATCCTGGAACTGCTTCCTTGCCTACAACTTTCCATCCATACCCTCCCCCATCTTCTATTAGGCATCTGTAAGATAAAGACAAAGAGCACCAAAATGGAAAATCACAATGAGTTGGCAGAAAAATCCCTTAAGAGGACCCTTAGCTTTGATCAAGGCCATAATCAAAGAGACCAGTTGACCTGTTTTTCATCCTGCACAAGGGTTGCCAGTGTGGAAGAAGAGCTGCTGTGTGCCATAGTCACTCTACAGTGCCAGCACAGATGTAGTTTAACATTTTTAAGGTCTTGTCACTTGTCAGGAATGAAGGAAAATGCACGTGTAGAACAACTACTTATTGTTGGAATATTTACGACTAACAGATACTGCTGTCCATTATAAATCAAGCAATGATTTTTTTTAATAAATGTAGCAGAAGAGCTTGCAAAATAGAAAGGTAACCTAGATTAAATCTAAGGACACCAAATTGCAAAATGTCAGATCCCTGTTTCATTATTATCTAGTCACCTGACATTACTCAGCCTGTAATTATAAAGCAGGGCAAAAGCAGATACTAAAAATACAAAAGAAAACATAGTGAAATTTAGCTAAGGTTGTTGACTTAGAGGAAACTAATTTTAGTTTCCCCACAAATGCCATATAACAACAAGATTCTCCAGTTGGACTGTGCAAATCTGGGCCCTAGACAGGGAAAAAAGTTCAATATTTTAATCCGTACACATGCATGTGAGCAGTGCACTGCTGTTTTAGTTATTTTTTCTGATACTGTGCCTCTTTTATTTTTAACAGTGAACTGTTTAGTGGGTAACAGTACCCCCTTTATCCAACTGCCTATAATTGTAATACACTTATTCATTTTCCCTATACTTGGGTGGGTGTATAGGTGCTATGAGGGAGCCAGCAGGATTAGCCTTATGCTCCAACCAGGGGGAGTTCTGCAAGCTTATTATGGCATTTTTGATGGCAGTATCTGTACAGTGACCAAAACATGTGACAGAAAGATACTGTAGGTACTCCATCATTACTTTCCTGCCTTCCTGAATGCAGTGATCATTGTTATGCCCATACAGCCTGTGTAAGATGTCATGTAACCAGCAGTGCGCTATCTCCATCTCAAGACAGGTATGTGGTCCCACTTGTACCATTTAGCTTTCTGGTGAGCCTGCTCAGCTGTCCAGCATGGGTCAAGGGAGTCACATGGGATATGTTGTCACCAGTGCCCCATTCCAGAATATCAGAATAAAAAACAAAACCATTTCTGAAAGAGGGCAATATATCTTCTACATCGGTTACATTTTAACAGATTCATTATCACCATCAGTAAAAGGCATAAATTGATCTCCGAGTAACAAAAATCCCAGGTACCAAGAGTGACAAAAAATACAAAAAGTCTTTTCTGTTAGCTAAAGGGGTCTCAATAACAGCAGATGATTACACTCGGGTGGAAACACAACCACCAACATATGTTCCCAAGAAGAGCCTTTTGCTGACTCAAAAGGTTAAACATAATACGTTCCACATAGTTGCAAGGCATCACAGCTGCACCTTCTGGACATGACAGACATATACCAGGTACCCCAATCACTCTGATCACTGGAAGGATTTGGCTCCTCTGTGCCATACAAGCTTGCACAACTTGCCTGATTACAGCACATAGCCTAGGATGTGAAAAACAGAAATGAGGGTCAAGGGACAAACATGACAAATCAGTGTCCATGAGCTGCAGATAAAATGAAGCTCAAAATGGGATGGGGTATTTCAACAGACAAGGGGTCACAGCTGGATTTCCACTTGTCCAAGACTCAGCTGTTTGAGACATTTGTGGACTGACAGTCTTAAATAAAGTGATAAGACTCACAAAACAAAAAGAACTGCAGCTAGATATGCAATGCCAGAGGGATGTATAAACTCCAAATTGTACAGTAGAAGTGCTCTGTGCAGACATTTTGTAAGCAAATTCTCAGCATTTTTGATCACAGACCTTGTGAAAAAAAAAAAAACAGACTAAATATATACTACCACACAACATGCATTTTTGTACAACACTGCACTCCAACTTAAAAGAATAACACAAGGCAAAAAATGTACAAATGCTGGAATTCACATAACTATATCTGCAGTAAGCATGTTTAGTCCATTTCAACCTACCTTTAGAGGATGACGAGCTAGATGTCCGCTTGCTAAGGCCAGATAACCCTTGGAAGGGAATATCACCCCCTTCCAAGACACATTTATAAATATGTCGCTCATTGTCCAGCCCAGTCTGCTCTCCTGTCATTTTTTCAGAATCCTTCTTAGCTACATGGTAGTCTGGCACATGTGATGGTCTGCAAATGAACAATTTTAAAAAAATATACATTAGAATAGGCTAAGCTGTCCACGGTGTTAAGCTCATTCAATTTAAAAGCACAGCTCAGAAGTACTCTCTTCAGTTTGTTTGCACAATGAATTAGTCTTGTTTAGGCTAGACTTTCATTTTTCATTATAGTACTGTCAGACAATTCCAACAACAGACAGCAGAGACATTATCTGAAAAAGCTACAAATATGAAAGCCACAAATGAAACCACCAGATCAAATCATACCCACATGTTTGTGTCCACCAACAGCTCCTTTCAACAATTAACTTGATGGAATGAGACAAGGACCTTATTAATGTGTATGTTTGTGTGTGTGGGGGATTACTTCAGCGTATCATCTGACGAGGCAAAAGTTTTTTATGTGTTGTTTCTGTTGCAGCCATTTGATGACGATGGCACCCTGAACTGTTCATGCTCCTCTGAACAATTCCCAAGTTTATATTAATGCAAGTGTACAACACCAGGGATGGATTTAGAAAATTAATGCCATAGTTCAGAAAAGACTTTTGCTGGGCTGTTACACTGTACTTTACGCATATAAAGTGAAACTGAAAGAGGCCTCTGCATGCTGTCCTCAGTAAAATTACTTAGTTCAGTGGATCAGTGAAGAAGACAATTCACTCAGTGAATGTTTCCCCTGGCTGAGACATACTGAAATGACATCATGCTTGGACTGCAGCTCTAGCGTGATCTCAGAATGTGGCTGTTTTATTAAAAAAACCTTTAACAATAATACTTATTACAGATTATGTCAGCTGTAGCTGTACAGGGCAGAAAATGACATTTTGGGCTTGTTGTCTTCACACCTAGCAAAAAAAAAAAAACAGATCTGTACATTGGACAGCTTACCTACAATGATACCCTATATACGGGGGTGCTCTGCACTGTAAGTGTGTCATTGTGGATTTCAATTACTCTCAGAAGAGTTCACTGATGATACATCGGTTTATGCTCATCAACCTCCATTGCCTAAACTAAGATCTACTTTCTTAGTCTTTGCTTGGCTACAACCATCCCTTGCATGTAGGCTATATGACTGGGCCAGCTGCCTTGGAACGTCTAGGGCCAAATTACTGAGTATGACGGCACAGAAGAGGCTTTTGCCATTTTGTTAAACTCAGCTGCATGAAGATCATTACTTCAGAAGGAATGGTCTGTATGGAACCTTCAAAGTAATTAAGTGGCCAGTTCAAGTGTACCACTCTGAGCTGCAAGGATGGTCAGTAAGCTACTGACTCAGCAATATGATAATGATCTGGCATCAGGCTGGGAATCCAGCTCTAGGATAAAACTGGCAATGCAGCACAGTTAGAAAAACATGTATATAATCTTAAGTAATCCTAACTTAATTAGACTTATTGTCTGTCAAAATACACTGTTACTGCAATATAAAGTATGCCAAAATCTATAAAATTCTAGAGCCTCCTTTTCAGTGTGCCTGTAAGCAACAGGAAAGGAAATGCAGCAGCATGTTCCAAGCAAGGCAGCTGTGTGCTTATGAGCCGATGTGAAAATACTGCATGCAGCCCATTCCAACTATCAGAAACAGCATTCTGTGTCAGCAAATGGGAAACTAGAATAACTTCCTCATTAAAACTAGAATTTAAAATAATTACTTTACAGATTTACTAATGAGCTACATTCACATGCATGACTGTAAATAAGAGCTGTAAACCAGGTCATCTATGAAAGGTCTTTGACCAGCTGGCACATCAGGAACACTGAGGGTCTGCCAAGCATGCAGAACAAGCAGGACTGTGATCTTTTTTATGCCAGAGTTATAGGAAAAGATAGCAGGAGACAGAGGAAGTGCAGAGAGAGAGAGAGAATGAAATGGCCAAAACGTAATCACTGGACCAATTTCCTTCCCAATTCCACATGAAAATTGAAACCCCAGAATTATTACTATTTTTTTTGAAAGTATGACAGATTTTCTGTTAGTCTGAACCAATGAAAATACTGTGTGACCAAATTCTCCTCCTTTGCCTCAAATCAGACAGTAGACTACATTTAATATGTATGTATGAACCCAGCACATAGTTCCAAACCTCAGATTTGATCAACACCCACCCTCCAGCCCTAGCCAGTACATGATTACTTCTGCATATGTTCTCAGTTTACAGACTTGGCAATACACAACAATGGTAGCTTTCTTCTGCAAGTTGTTCCTACAGTGAACACCATGGCTTTTTATATCACAAGATTTAAATAATAGGGCACTACTTTACATCAGTTAAAAGAACAACATTACACACATCAAATGTAAACTAGGTCAAGATTTCTTCTGAGAATAAGAGCTTGATTTGGTTTGAATTACACAAGCCTCCAATGTTATGAAAATAAATGCAAAAATTCACTATAAACACTAATGTAAAGGCATCACTGCATAAATCATAACCAACTTCAATTTTATTCATTCAAAAGAATCTATTTAATGTCTGTTAATGGCAACATCAGTCCAGGGTATACAAAGCACATCAGCACTGGACACGTGTTAGTAGAAGTCCAATCCATACTAATAGCCGTTAACATCCTTCAGCATCTTCAGCGTGAAGCATTAATTGACTCAATGTTGCTCTCTCTTTTTGAGTGTGCAGGTGGAACCATTGCCTCCTAATGGTCGGTAATACATATCACAAAACTATGGCAACTTCCTTCAAACTGTGAAGATTAACAGTCATAACTACAAAACCCACAAATTTCTCATGGAGTATACTACTAGGATGTGGATTCTTCAGTTTTCCAGGACATGTCATTTGTTGAAAATATTATACAACAATGCTATTCATAAAGTATAACGCAGAAGCAAGCGGTAACAGAACAGTTATGATTTCAAGACATTATGCTGTATCCACGGATTTATATTGTGCAGTCGATCATAACTGCAGTACCATCACCTGCTTACAGCTGTTTACGGTACATCACATTAGGTTGCTATATCTGGAAAAAATTAGTAGCTTATGTTTTCTGGTACACCAGAATGGGTTGTTTGCACTTGAAAAAGTTGTCTATTATGAGGGAAGTATTTTATCTGATTTAAGACAGAAGATAAAAGATGTGTTACTTCATAATGTATGCTACTTTCATTAATTGATTAAGTGAAGATGATTGCTGTGAAACTTTCTTCAAATAGAAAATAAGAAAAATAGAGTTAATGTCTTGCTAATTAGCAGTTACATAAGCAAAGCAGTATACTTAAGGCTTCTCACAAGGAAGTGCAGTAAAAAAAATTAAACTGGGAGATCTCAGGGGGGAACAAGTCCGGCATACTATATAAGATATAATGCACGGCTAATGATCCTAATTTTATAGGTACTCCTGCAAGGTGTTACCGTATTCTTTAATCACTTTGGCGGCATAGATAAAGAGGTTACCTACTTCACTTAGTAACATCAAGAAAGACTTGACTACTAAAAAAGTAAAAAAAAATAAAAGAAAGGTTTAACTATGGTACTTCTCTAAAACAGCTATACAATGTTTTTTTATACTCATGTCAAAATATTACAGAAAAAGCTTGAATTGTTAATTGTCTGCATTTATGCAAGCTTTCTCCATAGTACCATATGACTTCAAATTGAATGCTACTTCTTGTCATATGTTAATACTGCTCTCATGCTGATCTATACATGTACATTCTTAATGTGAATCTATGTGCAATGTTAGCAGCTTTGCCAAATTGCAGTGGCAATATAGTAAACAGAGGTCCAGTCACATATACTTGACATATGATATATGTCAGACATATGGTGAGTCTAGATGCTTCCTCTAGCAAGCCTTTTTCTTAGGTGGCTCAGAGGACGAGACTCCTGAGTCTTGGATTAAGAGTTGAGTTAATCTTGTGCACTCTTGTCCTACCATATTTTACAAGCATATGTTCATACTTGCGGATTTACAGTTACATTAGATCGAGAGACTCCATGAAAAGTGGAATATACTTATAATATATGCAAAGCACTGATTCTGCTCCTCTGAAATCAAGAGAAATATAACCTTCTTATAATAGGGTTCATAAGAAGGAAGCCAGTCATAACAAGCTTGCTGTAGCAAGGTTCTCCTATACACACCACTACAGGTTACTGAAAACAAAGTACCTGTTCAAAACTGGGCAAAAGTAACCAGTTACGTTCTCAGTGGGACTGGAAGTCTTTCTATCTCCCAGTTTTAGTCTTTTGCTCAACAATGTACTGCACAACAGCATAGCTTTCAACATGAATCATGGACAAAGCCAAAAAATAACGGGGGTTCAAACTTGCATAAAATGGGGGGGGGGGTAGCTGTCCAGGGAGCAAGATGGTAGGGGATGCAATCTGACTGACAATCCAAAAGCACAGTACCAGCAATGCACTGCCAGACATCAACACTGGTTGCAATTCATCATGGTCATTTTAATTATTTACTTAAACAGTCATGGCTGTACAGTTGTTTAAATGAATGAACAGTGGGGTGTGATAGTACATCAATGAAGAACAAGAAGAGCTGCTTTCAGTTTTCCTGCTTTTTATTGTTGTTTTAAGGCTGTTTAAATCTTGACACTAGTTTCTTTCCTGTATGTTTTTTTTTCTCATCATCCTCATTTTGAAAAGGTGCCCGTCTGGAGATTGTCCCAGGTGCCACTTTAGCTACCTGATGCTGTAGACACTCTCACGGCTTCAGAAGGAAATGTTCATACTATTTTTGCAGTCGTGGTTTAAAGTGCTGAAGTACTTAGTGTGGGATAATTTAACTGTCTGAAGCTACTTTCTACACTTGTAATAAATAGCTTGCTACAACTGTAGCATAAAAAATCATTTTTTTAGGTCCTCATCTTTTAGTTGAAGGGGAGATACCAGTCCATGACAACTGTGCAGGGCACAAGATGACCTGGCTATTGTTCCAAGACAAACTCTCACAAATAGAACAATTTTCTAAAAATTACAATTAATTTTAAAAAATTAATAGAATAGTAGGTGTTGCAGCAACATGTCTTTTCTGAAGAATAGCAAATAGGATACTGTAATGTCTGGCATTATTTAATGACTGCAATCCTCAGTGATTTACCAAATCATCAGACAATGTATGAGTGACAAGGCAAATACAGGAGCCAAAATCAGGGAGAGGTGAAGAGTATGGTCCTCAATGTCTTGCTTGACACTTTGCAGAAGATACTGAAAGTGTTAGGCATATACAGTTGTTCTTGTACTGGGGACAGGCGGGACAAGCCCACCATGTATTGTCTAACATTTTAGCATACCTCCACTAGGTGTGCTACTGTGAGCCACTTCACAGCAGCCTCTGGTGCATGGTGTTAGATAAAGACACACAATACCAACTGCTAGCCTGCTCTCTGTGGTCTGTGGTAACCTTCTGGATGACCATCTTGATTTTGATGAAAATTGTTCTAATGACAATGCTAGCAAAATTGATAACATGTGAGAGGCCTAGTGGGTGAAGAATCAGTTCTGCAAATGCCCAGTGGGGTGAATAAACTGGTCACCAGCTCAGCAGCATGAATAAATCAGGTCAGATGCAAGCACAGACTAATATCAGCACTTCTCTCATCAAAGGGCAATGAAACAAAATTGAATGGGTACTGCTGTCCACTTCAAAATGTGGTCTGATGTAATATAGCAAATAATCCTTTCTTTTGTCATATGCATAAAACAAAAAACACTATTAAGGAGTGCAAACAACAGGGATGATACAATCTGGATGGTCTGCCCTGTCTTAATAATGTAAGTGTACAAAGTAGAGAATGTAGTGCAAACTGCCAGCTAGGATGTTCCACTAAATAATGAGTGCAGTATTTTCATCAATGCAATCCAGTTCATTTTATTTAGTTTTGCATTTGCTAACTTGATATGTAAACAGGTCCAAACATGCTTTTCAGGAATAACACAGGCCAAAATTGACTATAAAGATATTCACAATAAAATGTAGAGACACATGGTTGCAAATAAAATCTAGACATAACAGAAAGTTATCGTTGGTCATTGTAAACCTTAATACAATTGTTAACATAAGACAAAGATATCTAATGGAGTTATACAACCAAATTTAGTACTCATCAAACTGCAATAAACTACAACAACGAAAGATATAAAGAGAGAAACTGAAAGTATATGGTAAACTTAGGACAGAACCTATAAGGTATACTTTATACAAATGATGACTAGTGCTTACAAGTGACAGAGAAGAAGCTGCAATAGGTCAGTGTGTAGTAAAGTATGGTTCACAAGAACATGTCTGAAGTTGAGAATATAGTTAAGATCATATAGTTAGAGATTTTGTGGAGGGAAGGCAAACATTTGACAACATTAACAAAACACTGATGTTCCAGAGGGAAGGATAATGTAAGAAAACACTACTGTTGTTGGGAGGTATTGATGCAGAGAAAGCATTTGACACAGTAAGTTGGGAGTTTATGAGCAGGGCAATGGAAGCAGATGCATTCCCTGATAAAATTATAAGGTTGATTAGGAGGATATATGATGGATTGGAGGTAAAAATTAAAGTGGGTGGGTTCCTCTCTGATAATTTCTGTTTGAGCAGTGGAAACGGGCAGGGGTGTCCTCTTTCCCCTTTGTTATTTGTATTATATTTATAACCACTGGCAAAGAAAATAAGGGACTCAGAAATTCAAGGATATAATTGGTATGGTAGTCAAGAAAAGCTGGTTCTATTTACAGATTGTATTTTTTACCTCATAAAACCAGAAAGGGACATTCAGTGTTGTGGAACATTTTGAGGCAGTTTCAAATCTCTTCAAGATACAAAACTAATGAAGCTAAAACAAAGGAAATAGCTGTAAATTATGTACCCACAAATACATTGGTTCAGCAATATCTATATTTATGGGGACATGATAAAATGAAGTTCTTAGGAGTATGGATTAAAAAGGATTCTGATATAGTAACTAAGGATATATGGGAAGAGACTAAACAAAAGATAATGCAAAAAACTAAGAAACTGGAAGCTCTGTTATAAGGGTAGCAAGATACAAGGGAGTATAATGAGTTGGCAGACTTGAAAGATTCCCTGCAAACTACTCTGTCAGAGATACTGGGTTAGCAAATTGCTATAACTAAGGAAATGATTTTGTGAGCCATGACACAGAATTGGAATTGCCTAGACATAGCATAGGCCTTGCTAAGTCTTAATTATAGTGGCTGACAAAAAAGCAATTACTAGAAAATGGAAATCAAAGTCTAAACCAACTGTACTAAAAGTAGTGAACATGGTAACAGTGATAAAACAACTGGAATTGGGATCTTTAGAAGAGGGAAGGAGTAAATTACACAAAAAATGGGAATTGTGGGAACAATATATGCAGAGGAGTAACAAGGTTTAAAAGAAGGCAGGATTTGAATGAGATATATACTGTTTGACTGACAATGACTGGACAGATTATAAATTATGTATAATGTCTGCAACTAAAATTATATCAAAATGATGTGATGTACAATGTTTGCAATTAAAAGTAGGTCAATATGGTTCATTTTCCTTTATATAAATGTATGATTGCCTATGTCAAATGTGATAATTTAATAAAGATCTTTCTAGTTTAAAAAAGAAACTAAATGTAAAAAAAAAAAAAGATTATATAATTAGAGTAGAGAATACAGTGTAGTGCTGGGGGATTCACAATTTTTATATAAACTCGAACCACCAAGAAGAAAGACCTCAGTACCACCAGAAATTTTATTAAATATTGAGCACTTTCATCTGTATAGGACCAGACTTCTTCAGAACAACCTACATACAAAAACACTCCACACTAAATACATTCCCTTAACAAATCACTTAATTGACACAATTAAAATTTAAAGTCATAACCAAAGACTCATGGCATTTTTTGTCAAGTTTAAATAAAGTAGATACAAGGGGGAAATTTTATTTAGTGACTATGGATGTATGCAATTTATTTAGTGTAATACCTCATCAAATTGGCCTTGAGTGGCTTGAAGCACAACTGGTAACCTCGAAAAAAAATGAAGGACCTAGGATTAATACTTTAATTACCTTAATGGAGGTTGTATTAAACAACAATTTTATTTTTTTCGAAGGGCAATATTTTAGACAGAAAGTAGGTGTTGCCATGGGGGCAGCTTGTGCTGCCACATTTGCTAACTTAGTGATGTCATTTTGGGAACATAATATATTGTTTACCAGTAAATATCAAGTATTTACACACATTTTTTGGATGATGTCTTTTTTGTATGGAAAGGTTCCTCAGGTGAATTAGAGGAATTCTGTGAGTATATTAACAGTTCAGTTGAATTTTTGACATTTACTCATGAATATAGCAGAAATAGGATATCATACTTGGATGTTGAAATTTCACTGGACCTTGAACAAAGGCAACTATACTCAAATATTTTTAGGATATCTACATTCTCGAATGCATATTTAGACTATTCTACCTGCCATCCCCCTCATCAGAAGAAGGCAGTGGTGAAGGGCCAACTTGTGAGGGCAGCTAGAATGGTCACGAGGGATGCAGATTTTGTGCATGAAATTGAATTTATTCTGAAAATGTTTACAGCCAGAGGTTACCCTGAGTATTTGTTGAACAATTTGCACAAGAAAATTCTTGACAAGAGAAATAGAAATATTTATTCGCCCATTTTAGATAAGAATAATGATAATCTTCTGAGTTTATAGATTCAAATTGTCGATAGGGTCAGCATTGAGTTTAATGGGCAGTTTTCTTTTTTCTGTACATGCAATAAAGATAGTGATAAAATATGTGGCATCATTAAGAAAAATTGGCCCTTATTAATGTCAGATCAGGATTTATTGGATCTCTTTGGTAATACCCCTAGATGTGACTTAAATTTTAAGAATCTTTTGGAGAGGGGTGGTTGTCTAACAAAAGGAGGACACAGCAACAGAAAAATAGGAATTTTCAAATGTGGAAGGTGTAAGCAGTGCACATATATAATGGAAACAGGGTATGTTTTTGTTTTGAATGGTATTAAACTGTATATACATTTATATTTTGATTGTTTATCAAGCAACATTGTTTACTTGGCAAAGTGCATGGCATGTCCTGCATTTTATGTAGGAAAAACTGTTAGAACTTTTAAATCTAGGATTTATGAACATATTTCTGATATATCCAAAAAAGTTAAAACCAATGCACTGAGTAGGCATATAGAGAAATGTAGTGATCATAAATTTGGATTTTTAGTTATTCAGCAGATTTATTATGAAGCACAAGGTAAAATAGTTCCAGGAAAGTTAGAGGAATGTGAATTACACTGGTAATTGATACTGAATGCAACACAATTTCCAGGATTGAATGAATGTACAAGTATTTTGAGTATTTTAAAAATGAAAATATATGGTTGTTTTATGTAGTAGTATGTATTATTTTAAATTTTAATGGCTGTGACTTTCAATTTTAATTGCATCAATTAAGTGATTTGTTAAGGGAATGTATTTAAGGGGAGTGTTTTTGTATGTAAGTTGTTCTGAAGAAGTCTGGCCCTATACAGATGAAAGCGCTCAACATTTAATAACATTTCTGGTGGTACTCAGGTCTTTCTTCTTGGTGGTTCGAGTTTATCTGTTGGATTTGTACCTTGATTCACATTTTTTGATATTAGTGCAGAAAGACAGAGTTGAACTAATTTGCTGAAAGGTGCAGCTGTAGTAGTGGGCAAATTTGGGAAGTGAAACAGGGGAAATAGATTAAGTAATGGTAAAAGAAGAGATGTTATCTAATGAAGTAGTGGAGGAGGTATTAAAAGGTTGTGAGGGTTCGATGCTGGAGAAGACAGACGTTGTAAAACAACAAAATAAATAAATAATTATCTTAGGGGGTTAAATGATACTTGAGTTTAGATGAATTTTTTTTTGTTAAAAGTTTGATATGTTTTAGTCATGATGACTGCCAAAACATAGTCTGCTATACTTTTTGAAAGAATTTCAAAAGACTGTTAGGTTGTCAGTAGATCTGAGATCCTGTGGAATCAACTTCCATGTAGCAGGAGTGAGTATATTGTACACATTTTCACTAACTGCCAGACTGCATGAAGGTTTAATCAAAAGTGTGTCATGCCCCCCTTCCTTACTTCATAACAAACTTCTAAGTGTAAAAGGTTCATAACGGGATGGCTGTAGCAGTCATGGGTTAGCTTATATATAAGCATGTGCCAAACAAGTAATTTCCCTCAGTTGAGAGCCAGTTGGACTTGCTTATTGTTAAGCAATGGTACTCATTAAATGGACTAAGATGGATGAATCAGAGTATTCTGTTTTCTGAAGTATGTGCCTGTTTTGTTAGGAATGCAAACTGATTACTGCTAAACAGTACTCTGATCTGGGAAGGACACCAATAGCTACAGCTTGTCTAGGTTCTTTAGTGAGTAGGTTAGACAGCTACAATAGGACTATCTCCAACTGATGCTATACATGGAGAAGTAAAGAAAATATTTTATCAAGCAGAAATCCCAAGTGAGGGGTTTTTGGTCACATTTTGTAGTGAGTGGTTGATTATCTACACCAAAAATATTAGTATGTTGTGCTGTTGTAAGCTTTATACTTTTTTCAGGCAGCATGTGCTACAGTGCTCAGGTCTGACAGTAAATAAAATGCCTGCAAGCTGGTATTGCACTAGAGAAATTGGGATTGGCTGATAGCAACACCCCACCAACACTGCGCCTGAGGCAGTTGCCTCTTGTCCCACTCCAGCTATGCTACTGGAGGAAAAACAATGTTCATCTTCTGGAACCAATGTAATAGAAGTTTCATGGATAAATTGGGGGACCTTTACCTCTACAACAGGGTGGTTAAACTTTAGCATACTGTGGTGGAGTTATTTATTTATTTTATTTATTATTTGTTTACTGGGAAAGTCCAACTTGGAATGAAGCCAATTTTCAGCAGAGGCCCGGGGAGAAATGTTCTAGACATGTCTTTGTAACGTGGAAGGAAACCCATACAAATGCAGGGAGGATATGCAGACTCTGCTCAGAAGGTGCTTCAACTGAGAATCGAACCAAAGAACCTCTTACTATGAGGCGACAAGGCTACCTCTGCAAGACTGTGCCATTATACAACTTGGAGAAATATATCCAGGAGTACATGTGGCCTGCTTCTAAGAATGTTGGAGAGGCTTTGTCATTAAATGTTTTCTTTAACTTTACAAGTAGATTTTTCTGACCTATTTATAAACAGGATGAGACAGAGAAGTAGTAGTGGTAATACAAGAAGTGCTTTATGCTTTTTATGCTCATTAAGGGCTGTAAGACATTAGCTCTCCTAGCTAGCACCTTTTTATTCAGAAGAGAAAAATGTATATTTTTTTCTGTACTGCACCTAACCCCCCCTTCCAAAAAAAGGTCAATAGACAGGAATACCTTTATTCCCCCCAGGACATAACTCCCCAAATGGGGACTGTCCTGCTCAAAGAGGGACAGGTGGTAACCCGAAGCAGTATCCATCCATGGACTGATTCTCACTCTGGTGACAGGGAAACTCAAGTCTTTTTCTAAGCCTTCAGGATCATTACTTACTCTTCTCCCATGAATTGATACAAGGGTAGTTAGTATTAAGAGTCCATCCCTCAGTCTCTATGAATTCTGCAAGAAAGACTCAGCCAAGCTAGAGTCTTCTCTGTGTAATGCCTTAAATCTCCTGTACCCATGAGATACATGAAAATGATCCCTTAATGACATACAAGTGTTTCAATGACATGGCTTATAAATGTCCATGACTTCTTACTTTTTACAGTTTTAAGTCTTTATTAGTACATGCAGGCTAATAAAGCCAAATCCCACTAGCTCTAAACATGCCATGTTTCGGAGACTTATTGTGATCTCATCAGTACATCATAAATAGATTGTTTGGCTACACTTTAGAAACACATGGCTTAAAACCCAGTTGATGTCCATAAACATTAAGGTGCCTACAAAATATCCAAAACAGCATCCAACCAAACCCATAAAGACTTAAAAAGATAAAAGTAAGAAGTCATGGGCATTCAGAAATCACGTCACTGAAACATTTGTATGTTCTTAAAAGTAATTTGAATATCCTATAGGTAGCCGCTACATAAGGTTTAAGGTATTACAGAGTGAAGACTAGATTATCTGGGTCTTTCTTGTAGTTTTTACTGAATAGTATGTATTTGCAAGTTTACCATTTGTTTGGATTCTCTATGAATTCAAGAATGAAACTCATCGCCAACCAGCTTTTTACATTTACTTTCTCATTCATCCCGTATCCATAAATTTCAGTCATAGCATTGCTTTTTGGCCACTTTTCCTGATTAATTCAACTTTAACAAGCACTGTTCTCTTTCTTCCTTCTTCCCTGTTTCCTTACATTTGTTAAATGTTATACGTTTCCCTCAAACGATTTAGTGCGGCCTGATCACTGCATAAAGGATCTATGCTTGTGCATGTAAGAACTAACAGTGTTTTTGCTATTATACTAGGTCTCCTCAATCACAAAGGGTGGTGCAGCATTTTCTAGTGCATCACTTTTTGGCATATTTTCATATCCAAATGCACTGTCTGAAAATGTTACTTTGTTTATATAAAATAGAAAAAAACTGTGTACATGCAATTGTTTCTGTTCTATACTACAAATCCTCAAATTATCTGTTCCTAACATTAAAAAAAAATAACACTGGGAGACAAAAAAGCATAGAACGCATGACAGCTTTTTTTTTTTTTTGTAATGAAATTTAATACTGTTGCCCCCATGATTTCAAATACTAACAACTCACTTACATGGCTGAGTGGCTAAGTGAAGCCCCAGAAGGAAAGAAATGCCAGCCTTTGTTAGGACATAGTACAACTATTTTATCATGTAGAAACAAGGACTGAAGCTCCCTCTAAAGTAGACGGTCGTAAATAAAAGAAATATTTTTAGTTTAAAATCAGCAATGTTTTATGTTGGCACGCATAAGGAAGGCAAACATGTGACTACTGGCAGTCCATATTTAGAAGCAAGCACACGTTATAGTACTGATAGTGGTGATGGGAATAACTAAGTAGTCAAAGCCATGGGACATGCCCACTCATAATGTGTACCTGAAGAGATCAAGTCTTGTTCTGTAGTCATATGTGCCAGAGTGGAGGTAGATGTATAAAACGGCATAAAAGGGAGTGCCGATGACATCAGATACCACTGCATGCCACACAATACAGAACAAAACCATGGTACAAACTTTAGAAGACGGCTAACTCAAGAGAAAAGCATTCTTCCCTCAGAACCAAACTGTATTCCAAGCTTTCTATTACCATGACAATCAGTAAAGTACATCAAGTCCCTGCATACAATATTGGAAGCAATGCATTGTAAGATATAGCATCCAATTAAAACACGGTGTTGGGAAAAAAGACCTACCCATTATTTTAATTAGGATACTGGAGGAAAGGGGCTACAGATAGGTGAGGTTTTGCCACAATAATGCATCACAGAACATCACCATTTCTTTGTATGCTCACAGCGAATATATCCATAATATGGTTATAAATCTGGCACAAATTATTGATAACTTTCTTTTTTATACTTCTAAGTTGAATGCGTGTTTTCCTATTTGCCACTTAATAATTACTTTATTTATAAGCAAAATGACATGAAACTTTCATCACTTTCTGCCAGCTGTGCTAGCAGGCAGCAGCTTGCCTTAAATTGGTACAAAAAAAGAATTTCATTTTTCTCAACTGTGAATAAACTGCCAAATTCAGTATTTCCCTGCTGTTTCTACAAATGACATAAAATCTTATATCTTCTTACAGACAAATCTTGTTTGTGTGTTTTTGTCCCACTAGCTCTAAACATGCCATGTTTTGGAGACTTATTGTGATCTCATCAGTGCATCATAAATAGATTGTTTGGCTACACTTTAGAAACACATGGCTTAAAACCCAGTTGATGTCCATAAACATTAAGGTGCCTACAAAATATCCAAAACAGCATCCAACCAAACCCATAAAGACTTAAAAAGATAAAAGTAAAAAGTCATGGGCATTCAGAAATCATGTCACTGAAACATTTGTATGTTCTTAAAAGTAATTTGAATATCCTATAGGTATCCGCTACATAAGGTTTAAGGTATTACAGAGTGAAGACTAGATTATCTGGGTCTTTCTTGTAGTTTTTATTGAATAGTATGTATTTGCAAGTTTACCATTTGTTTGGATTCTCTATGAATTCAAGAATGAAACTCATCGCCAACCAGCTTTTTACATTTACTTTCTCATAGGTTCATAAGTTCATACTAGGCTATCTGCCCTAGGGCATTTATAAGCCTAACCAGAGTGTGTGTGGCTTTCACCACCCCTTAGGATGAGAATACTATACCCATTAGTTTGCTGTGCCTCTGTCCAGCAGTGATACAGAGATGATTCCCGGGGTAAACCTACGATCTCCCATCCACTCGTCAAGATTTCTCTTGAACAGAGTCAGTGAGGGGCTCTGCCTCACATGGACTGGGATTCTGTTCCATAGTGTAGGGAGTCTCTGGGTGATGAATCTGTCCCTCCAGCACGTCCTATTTATATCCGTGTTGAGGTTTAAGTCTCTTGCTCTCGTGGCTCTGGCGGATTTGGATTTTTTGAGGTGGAGTACTACATGATAAAATTCATCCCGTATCCATAAATTTCAGTCATAGCATTGCTTTTTGGCCACTTTTCCTGTTTAATTCAACTTTAACAAGCACTGTTCTCTTTCTTCCTTCTTCCCTGTTTCCTTACATTTGTTAAATGTTATACGTTTCCCTCAAACGATTTAGTGCGGCCTGATCACTGCATAAAGGATCTATGCTTGTGCATGTAAGAACTAACAGTGTTTTTGCTATTATACTAGGTCTCCTCAATCACAAAGGGTGGTGCAGCATTTTCTAGTGCATCACTTTTTGGCATATTTTCATATCCAAATGCACTGTCTGAAAATGTTACTTTGTTTATATAAAATAGAAAAAAACTGTGTACATGCAATTGTTTCTGTTCTATACTACAAATCCTCAAATTATCTGTTCCTAACATTAAAAAAAAATAACACTGGGAGACAAAAAAGCATAGAACGCATGGCATTTTTTTTTTGTAATGAAATTTAATACTGTTGTCCCCATGATTTCAAATATTAACAACTCACTTACATGGCTGAGTGGCTAAGTGAAGCCCCAGAAGGAAAGAAATGCCAGCCTTTGTCAAGACATAGTACAACTATTTTATCATGTAGAAACAAGGACTGAAGCTCCCTCTAAAGTAGACGGTCGTAAATAAAAGAAATATTTTTAGTTTAAAATCAGCAATGTTTTATGTTGGCACGCATAAGGAAGGCAAACATGTGACTACTGGCAGTCCATATTTAGAAGCAACACACGTTATAGTACTGATAGTGGTGATGGGAATAACTAAGCAGTCAAAGCTATGGGACATGCCCACTCATAATGTGTACCTGAAGAGATCAAGTCTTGTTCTCTAGTCATATGTGCCAGAGTGGAGGTAGATGTATAAAACGGCATAAAAGGGAGTGCCGATGACATCAGATACCACTGCATGCCACACAATACAGAACAAAACCATGGTACAAACTTTAGAAGACGGCTAACTCAAGAGAAAAGCATTCTTCCCTCAGAACCAAACTGTATTCCAAGCTTTCTATTACCATGACAATCAGTAAAGTACATCAAGTCCCTGCATACAATACTGGAAGCAATGCATTGTAAGATATAGCATCCAATTAAAACACGGTGTTGGGAAAAAAGACCTACCCATTATTTTAATTAGGATACTGGAGGAAAGGGGCTACAGATAGGTGAGGTTTTGCCACAATAATGCATCACAGAACATCACCATTTCTTTGTATGCTCACAGCGAATATATCCATAATATGGTTATAAATCTGGCACAAATTATTGATAACTTTCTTTTTTATACTTCTAAGTTGAATGCGTGTTTTCCTATTTGCCACTTAATAATTACTTTATTTATAAGCAAAATGACATGAAACTTTCATCACTTTCTGCCAGCTGTGCTAGCAGGCAGCAGCTTGCCTTAAATTGGTACAAAAAAAGAATTTCATTTTTCTCAACTGTGAATAAACTGCCAAATTCAGTATTTCCCTGTTGTTTCTACAAATGACATAAAATCTTATATCTTCTTACAGACAAATCTTGTTTGTGTGTTTTTGTATCAATGTATCTTAACATTTCACATTTACTGTTTATTCTTTTATGCACTTCATGTTTTTCAGGCATTTACACTGTCATTAGTTACAGCATTATAATATTCAATACAGCAGTAAATATTTGTGATAGCATTTATATAGATAATTACAAATATGTAATACATGCAGTGTTCTCATTACGTTCTGAAAATGATGAAAATAACCTTGTAGTACATGGAGTGCTGTAATTACTGCCCAATACTGGCAAATGTTAGGAGCCTCCGTAAAGCAAGGCCCAATCTTAACAATTAAGTAGCTCTTCCTCCAAACACTGTTAAGATTGGGTCTTGCACTAGTCACTAAGAAATGACAGTGCCAGCTGACAAACCACAGTGACAGAACTCAAAAAACTGCTTCTTTTCTGCCTGTTGTGTCTGCAATCTATCCCTGACTTTGTGTCGAAATATTGCCCTGATATGTGCTGGCGTCCGTCTGACAGCACTTGCCAAGTGCTTTAACCAGCTGTGAAAGCTAGCAAAACATTGCACTTTTTTTTTTTTTTTTTTACTACAAGTAGTAGTACATGGAGCAGATAAAGCTCCATGCACTACAAAGAATTATGATTGGGTCTCTGATCATAAATCAGTATTATGTGTTCTCGGCATCCAAGATCATTAGAATTTTAACTAACAGTTATCTATGTGCACAGGCACACAGGTTTTTCAATTATTATTATTTTAATTTGTGTCTGCTGTTTAGCTTTGCATAAGGAACTAGTTAAATGAATGATGACATTATCAAAAGCTTTCAGAAATGGTCATGCTATTAAGACTCACTTCAGAGAAAACACTTTACCTTTTGAATCGCTTTCACGTTATCTTGGCTTGAAAATACTTTAATTAGTACAGAATCTAGAACTGTTCCCAAAAACATTAACGATGGTTAAGGGGCATTTTTTTTCCCAATTTACTGGTATTCAAAAAAGATTGTCAAACATAAATGAGTCAGTAGAGATTCTCAGCACTTTGTTACTAAGCGGCAATAATCTGTGTAATGGAAAATAGTTATAGCATTGTTTTACCATAAATACAAACTACCTAGACAATGGGTGGTTAGCAGCATGTGTTACAGTAACTATAGCGTGTTCTATAATTGGTATGTCAGCGTCTATGAAACCAGATGCATTTGAGGTTTGTGATGAAACTGTTGAATAACCCTGACTAATGTACCTTACTGATCTATGAACTACCCACTTGTCTATAGTAATTTTTTTGCCATGAGGATGGATGGGCTTGAAATATACCTTTTATATGTATTTGGAAGGGAAAAGAAAAACCTCAGAGTCATTTGGGGGATCTTTATTTGTATTATCCTCTAGCTTATTCCTTTCCCTGCTGCTGTTGTGAGTGTGTTCTCCTGTAACATGGCTTTTTGTCTGAATGACAGCTCATTTGAAACTATGGAGAAGGTGGGTTAGGTTATACATTTCACTGAAAGATGACACATTTCCTTTAAGAATATCATCTGTTGGCTGTCCAAAACATACCCTAGGTAAACGGTGTACATTTAAGAGGTTAGATTTAACATCTTCATCATGCAATTCTGTTTTAAACCATGCAAGCCTTTTCCTAACTAGCCCAACATAACAGACCTTGACAAGTCATGCACCACATCATAAGCAATGTATGAACTCCAGTTTTATCCACTGTAACAAATAGCTTTTCCTGTCTAGATGTGGAATGGGAAGTTGGTTGAACCTGCATATCTTAGACTTTTGTAAAATGGAACTTTGAAAGAGTAACAGATGGGCTATATAGTTTAAAGCTGTAGTAATGACATTTCCAGTGGTATATTTTTTCCATATTTGTCTAATATTCATGGCTGTATCCAATGGCAAAGTTTTCAATGGAATGGATTTTATGCTCTGAGATACTGATGGCGAAAAGGTAGCAGCATCTCTTTGTCATACTATTCAAAATCTGTTTCTACATAGGCACCATTTACATTCTGCTAGCCCATTCTGGTACTGCTGGTGTGCCTTACTGGTAATTTAGCCATTAAGACATCCTGAAAACTAAAACAAAGAACAGGAACTGACCATTTTGACTATGGAAGCCTCATTATCTCATTTATCTTTTATTCTGGAGATCTGGATCCCCTAGCGGTGAATTAAATTGTCCCATACTGTATATCTGTATCCTAGTGAGGTAAACAAAGATTGTAAGGAAGTATTCTCATTTTCAAAACATACAAAAGGAGCAGAATCTCTCCAGGTAATATAGAAATCCTCCCCCTCATCAAAAGAGAACTATAAAGTGCTTACTTTTCTTTTCTGTTCTCCATGAGGGACCTCTGTCAGTACTAGCAAAGGTTTGCTTCTTTGCATTCTACACTCAGAGTGACATCAACCTTGAGAGAGAACAAACATGTCTTTTTTTTCCTGTCTTGCAGTTTCCTGGACTATGCTATTCTTCTGGCAAAATCTGTCAAAGTGGGGGTGGGGCTACGGTGCAAGCATAGTGGATATAATTAATCTGCTTATATACTTTGGAAGTGTTAGGATCATCCACCAGGAAGCATTAAAACAGAAACACAGGAACCAAAGAACATGCTAATTTACTATCTACAATGTGTAGCACCAGGGTCAGTCAGGAGACATTTGTCACTTTAGAGAATTCATTGCAAACTGTACTTTTCCTGGGATCACTATAATGGAAACAATCTCCCCTGAAGCAGCACTGGAGAACATAACACTTCTTATTTAATTTGTTGGTAGCCTCCTCTGAAGGTTCTACTCTTTCATATCCTACCAAGTCTGTCTCTTTTTTTCTGCATTTGACATATCCTTTGCTTAGATTTTTGTGAATAAGCATGGGAACAAGTAAACGTTTTTAATGTGCTTTACCTGGGGCAAATGCCTACTACAGGTACTCTTTATGATGATCTTTCTTTGGCAATTTTTTTACAGAAAATAAAACAAATGGCTAATATTAAACTACCTTGAGCCACTATGGAGACAAAATTACTCCATCTCTAATATGGAGCCTATGGCAGAGTCAGAGAGAATTAAAAAATGAGATACAAATTACCACTGGACGTGTATGACTGCTTTATGTACCAACATACAAACTTGCATGGCTATGATTGACACAGATGCTAAAAAGATAACTAGGTTGATGATAAAGCCCCCCCCCAAATGGGTATTAGCAAACCTATACAAAGGTAACCATACTCAGCTTAACATTGCAATTATTTTAGGGAACTTCAACTTGGGTGCTAATAGAAACAAAGCCAAACAGCTGAACAACATGCTGCAGCATTGTCCTACTAGTCTTTTAAAGCTATAAAGCTTGCACCCCAGATAGTAACTAGCCAAATTTTCCCATCACATAAACTATCTTTTCTTTTTGAAAAAAATCTTTATAAATAACTGCTTAAACACTTTACCTATGGTCTCCTCTATGACAAACAGCATGGTTTCAGAAATGTTTGTTGCGTAACCACAGCTACACTGTCAGCATTTTACACTATCTGTCCATAGCTACCTTGCTAGTAGGATTTTTCAAGTCTGTTTTGACAACCAGGTGTCCACTAATGAAATACTAAAAACAGATGTCCAGCAAGGCTATGTTCAAGGCCCATTACTGTTTTTTTTTATTCATTAATGATATTGATGATGTTCCTGAACTTAAATCTTTCCCGCTACACAGATGACATTTTATTATTCCAGGCAAAAAGATGTTCCACAGTCCTGCAATCTCAACTCCACCAATCCTTCACTGACATTTTTCAATGGTCTGATGAAAATAAACTCCAAATTAACCACAAAAAAAGGTTATGATTTTTTTCCTCCCCTCACAGAACTTCTCAACTTCCTGTCCTTACCATCTCAGGCAATAACAAGACAGTGGAAGGAAATAACTCAAACAGATAAGGTAACAGAGTGGGATGAAGCCAAGAATCAAAGAGAAAGGGATAGCGTGCTTTTAAGTGAAAGACTTGCTTTAGTAGAGTTTTTATCTGAATCTAGAAGATAAGTAACTGTTAAAAGGGATAACTAGCAGAGTATATAGAATACTGCATGATAACTATGACTTCCCCTCTCTGGGCCAGTAATCAAGGACCTTAATCCTCATCACCAACACTAGAAAGGGACATTCACTTGGAAAAGAAATGGATACACTCAGTATTTCTACACAATTTCCCTTAAGAGCACACAGGAAACATACTCAGTCCGGGTGCTAGGTTTCCCTCTCTCTCCAGTTCCCCAAAAGACTCCCCACTGGCCAAGCTACAGAGTTGAGTCCTCAGCGAGTGTCCAAGCCAAGTCTTCCACCACTCTCTCAGTGAAACAAGTGTTTTATGTCCCTGCTCCAAGTAGCTGACACACACACATACACACACACACACACACACACACATACACACACACACACGGTAAAGGCTGACACAGATTTACTAACTATGCCCCCTTCTTCCCAAACTATAAATTAGTTGCACTGCTACCAGACACTCCAAAGCCACTTACTCTAAGGCTCTTACAAAGTACCCAATTATACTGACTGAAATTAATATTAATACAAATGATAGTATTTGGTCAATGCATTAAGGCTTTCAGAAGTGGCCACAGAGTCACCAAATAGATATGAGTACTCTCAAAGGTTAAAATATGCTCTAAAGGACCAGCCACAATGAAAAGTTTAAATATGTTTAAAAATAAATAATAAAAAAGATAAAAATACTAGATATCTATTTAAAATAAACACCAGAGTTTCAGTCACAGGCAATATTAAAATAACACAGATGAATAGATATACACAGATACAGAAAAACAGTACTTAACTAATCTCACTCCTGACCAGTCTAAAGAATTACTATTCGCTGGTTCACTTACTAGAGCAAGGCAAGATGAAGCAGGTGAGGAGTCCTTTTTTGTCAGGTCCCAAAAGCAGACTGCTCTGAGACTTCACTCTCATCTGGTATTAAAACATTTTTTTCTTAGATTACAGAATGACATCACATGCATCTGGTCATCTGACTTCTGGTTCCCATGCTACCCCCATTGCTAGAAATTGAACCATAATTTAGCACATGTGCGTTCCCATATACACAGATAGAGCTTTGCTGAGATGTGTTATAGCATCTGGAAGCTATAAAACCATAAAACACTTCAATGCTTCCTACAGACGCTAATAAACCATTCTTTGGCGCAAACATTTAGGCTTTGGCTGCAATCAGAAATGTAAGATACAATCTTTATGGCCTAAATTAAGTAATTTAATTTATTATTTTTCAAAGTCAGCTGGACTGAAATTAACCTCTTCTCTCTCAGTATTCTCTGTTAAAACATATACATTTAATCAGTTACAATAAAGTCAGGACCCACTATAGGTACATTTAAAACACATGCAGCTTTACAAATACATTTTCAACACAGGCATCTGTACAAATCAGTTTGATAAACAAATGACATATACTTTTTTATAAAATTTCACCTAGATGTGCTGGCATATGTTACACACTTCACTGCCCTACTTCTCCTGGTACAGCTGGCAATACCGCACATCATCACAATAACTATAATTATCAATGAGAGCAGGTCAGAAAATATGTGAAGAAGCTGTTTACAAAAAACAATGGGAAGACATATGTAAGGCTCTCAAGCATGCAACCAAGTCCAGAAGGTTCAGGATCTTTGCTTGGAAGTGTTTGCATTGGTGTCTTGATACCTCAAGCAAATCTGAAAGAATTTTTCCTCATGTAGATAGTTAATGTTGGAGGTGTGATGCAGAAGAAGGAGGTAACTAGGAAAATATGTTAGTGTGTGTACTGACCCTACAGAGTACTCTACCAAAATTATTGGGAATGCAAATGGCTGTTAACAAGGAAACAATTCTTTTGAGCTGGGATACAGAATCTGAATTGCCTAGACATAGTAAGGCCTTACTAAGTTTAATTCTGTTGGCTGCCAAAAAAAGCAACTACTAGAAAATGAAAATCACAGTCTACACCAATGATATATGAGGTACTGAATATTATCGTCGTCTTCTTCTTTCGGCTTTTCCCGGTTAGGGGTCACCACAGCGGATCACCTATCTACTCATGATTGGCAGTGAAGTTTTACGCTGTCAAGTTGCCAGCCCGGCGCCCAACCTTCCACAGAAGGCACACACATGCATGCACTCATGCCTAGGGCCAATTTAGAGTGTCCAATCCACCTACAGCATGTCTTTGGGATGTGGGAGGAAACCGGAGCACCCAGAGGAAACTCATGTGACCGCAGGGAGGACATGCAGACTCTGCACAGAAGGCACCCCAGCCAAGGATTAAACCAGAGAACCTATTGCTGTGAGGTGGCAACGCTAACCACTGCACCACCATGACCACCCTGAGGTACTGAATATTATAAAAGAGATAAAAGAACTGGAAGAGGACCATGGGATCATTGAAAGTTACTAGGCTATCAAATTAGTGGGGGGTTGGCCTATTGGTTAAGGTGTTTACCTTACAGACACAAGGTGCAGGGTTTGATTCTCACATGGGGTAACTGGCTAGGCTTAACATGGCCTGAAAGGGCAGGTAGCCTAGTACTAACCTATGAACCTGGAAGTCATTTCAAGCTTAGCCGTTTCATCCTAATATAATACCACAGATACTCTAGTTAATACCCAGGATTGTATTTAGTAATGACTGCCCATGTCAAGGAGGGTCATGGGCACTATCCCTGGTATGAATTTATGGTGCCCCATCCACTCATCCAGGCTTCTTTTGAACAATATCATAGAGGTGCTCTGCTTCACATGAATTGGCAGCATATTCCAAAGATGCAGCAGTTGCTGGGAGACAAATCTGTCCCAGCACATGCAGTTCAAGTTGCAGGCCATGTTTAGGTCCCTGGAATGAGTAACTCTAGTCCTGCTTGATTTAAGGACATGCAGCAAACTCATTAGCTTTGGGTCGGACATTGCTCTGTAAGCCAGGCATAAGTCTCCCCTAAGAAGCCCATATGATGCAGAGTATAGTGACAGGGACATTAGTTGGTCTGTGGAAGGCACATACTGGAGTCCCTTGATCTTCTTTGTTAGAAACCTCTGAGGTTTCTACAATTGCTGCAGTTGCTTTGTACGGTACATGCCCAAAGGGGAATGTACTCAATTATGGACCTGATTAGTTACAATTATAGAAGGGTTATAACCTCCTTTGTTTTAGAGGCTATGGCTTTGCTAAAAAAAAGTGTGCTACATAGAAAGCCTTCCTTACTACAGTAGACACATGGTGGTCAAAGTTAAGGTCACAGTCTACTTGTGATCCCAGATCCCTTACCACTTTGTAGGTACGCAGGGTATTGTTGTTAATTTGATAGTGTGAAGGGACATTGCATTTACTGAAGGGCATGATGATACATTTCTTTGCATTTAGTTTGAGACGGTGATTAAAACACCAGTCGATGGTCTGCATAAGACCCGCCTGAAGTTTACCGACACCATTTGGGGATTCAATACTTGCAGCCAGTTTGCAGTCATCCACAAATGTAGTCAGCCACAGCCCCTTAATTTTGGCCTGAACTTCTGAGAAATATATAGCAAACAGTAGAGGGGCCCAGCACTGACCCTTGTGGCACCCTGCTGATGACAGGTCTCCTGGCTGATGTGGAGTCACCCACGTTGATGTGTGACTGGTTTGTGAGCCACAATGAAGGGGTGTACATTCAGTTTGCTAAGTTTATCGGTAATGCCTGACAGTGGCATTGTGTTGAAGGCCTTGGCTAAGTCGAGGTATGCTGCGTGCACATATCTGCCCTGGTCACATTTTTGAAGAAATTCACCAGGTTTAACAGGTAGGATCTGCCCTTGACGAAGCCGAATTGGGTCAGAACCAGGGTTTGGAGGTCACCTATGTCTTTATTTATGAGGTCCATAATAATACATTCCATGGCTTTATAGATGAGGCTGGTCAGACTTATGGATCTATAATTCCCTGCGTCTGTTGCTAAGCCACCTTTGTGGAGGGTTATGATTAGCCTTGGCTGTGATTGCTAAGTTTGTTTTCAAAGTTACCCTTAGAGGATTTGACGTGTTATTTGCCTGTTAAGGCTGAGGATGGTGCTTTTCCATTGTTGGGGCCTCACCTTAGTTTTCTCAGACAGCAATTTTTTGCGTTTGTTGTAAGGTTTGCGGATGCTGTATGTTCACCAGGGCAGCTTGTTTTTACTTGGGGCTCCAGCTTTGATACTCTCTGGAACAGCCAAGTCTATTCATTTATACTAGTGATTGTACAGGGCTTTAGTGTAAGCTTTGGTGTAGTTTCCACTTCCAGCTCAGGGTGGGGCCTGGAAAGTATTTATACCTTCCCCTAGGAGGGTACAGCTTGCCATGGTGAAGTTTTTTAGTCTGACTTCACCCTTTGTGAGTTCTAGTGTTCGTGCCAGTTTGAAGGTGACTGATTTGCAGTCAGATTTAACTAATAAGGGTCCGACAGTCATGGTGGTGCATCTGTTTCTCATGTTAGTGAGGACCTGATCTAGAATGTTTGTTCCTCTTGTTGAGTTTTGAACAATTTGTTCCAGGACATTTGACTTAAAGTGAAGGAACGGCACAGTGGTGCACCGGTAGCGTTGTCATCTCACAGCAATAGGTTCTCCGGTTCAATTCTCGGTTGGGGTGTCTTCTGTGTGGAGTCTACATGTCCTCCCTGCATTCGTGTGGGTTTCCTCCGGGTGCTCCAGTTTCCTCCCACGTTACAAAGACAAGCATCTGGAGCCTATCTCCCTGGGCCCCTGCTGAAAATTGGCTTCATTCCAAGTCAGACTTTCCCAGTTAACAAAATGTTAAATAAAATAAATAAATAAATAAATAAGGAACTTTTGCACTAGTGAGTTAGGGCTAGAGTAGGTTTCCCTGTTGATGGTGGAATAACTGAAATCCCCCATGACCGGAACGTTTGGCATTATTTGGATTGACTCCAGTTTGGTCAAATAAGCCTTGTGCGCATCATGATCCATGGAGGGGATCTATAACTGCTTATGACTTGAATGGGGGTCTTTCAACTCCATGGAGGTGATGTAATCATGTTGACTAATGTTGCCAAAATGGGCATGGGTATTTGCTGGTGATGAGTGGGTTGAGGACCTGGCCTATGCCAGGGACACATGTTAATGCTGGGAGAGGTATATGTGCCTCTACTGGCCAGTGTGTGCCTGCCATAAAGAATAAAGGGGATATTACACAACTGTGGCAGTATACAGGTATTCCACTGCATTAAAGTTCTGGAGAGGGTGACTTGATACATGAATTCATAGAGTAGTAGACAGTAAGACTGTAGACGGGCAGTTCAAATTCAGATCAGGATGCAGCACAACTGACCCAATGTCTGCAGTGAGGCAGACACTTGAGAAGAAGCTAGAAATGAGGAAAGAGACTAACTGGGCATTCCTAGATTTGGAGGAAGCATATGACAAGGTCCCAAGAAAGCTGATTTGGTTGGATAGTCCTGTGGTAGTTCGAAGTCCCAGAAATATTGGAAGAATTAGTGCAAGCTGTGTACAAGGACCCAGTGACTCACATATGAACAGAGTTTGGTCTTACAGAGGGGTTTCCCTGTGGTTTATACTGGTGATAAACTACATTAGCAAACAAGTCAGAGGGGACAAATCAACAAAGCTGCTGTATATGGGCAAACTCTCAGCAAGAAATGTGGTAAAAAGTAGTGGAGTGGAATGCAATGCAAAACTGAAGGCACATGGGATGAAATTGAGTACAGATAAGTTCAAGTATCTGGGAGGGTGGCTGAGGAGAAAAAGTCTGAAAGAGGAGGTCAAAGCTAGAATCAGAGGAGCTGTGATCAACTGGAACAGTGTCAGGGGTACCAATACTGCTTTACAGTACAGAAACCTGGGCAGTGAAGGCAGAGCAGTTGAGGAAGCTAGAGGTGGTGGAGATGAAGTGCTTGATATAGGTGGTAGGATGCACACTGTGGGAGAATAGAAGAAATGAGGAAATAATAGAGAAGTCAAAGTAACTCTGATTACAGAAAAGGTCAAAGAGAACAGATTACTTTGGTTTGGACGCATGCAGGAAAGCAGAAGACAATTTGCCGAAGAAGATTTGGTAAAGAGAGGAAGAAGGCAAGAGGAAATGAGCAAACAGGTGGATGGATTGTGTGTTTCCATCTCAAATTCACCAAAGAATGGAGTTCTGAGACAGTCAGGCATGAGAGTCGGAGAAGAAAGGAAAGAGGCATTGTGTCGAAGAAGGCATAAGAATGGCATTGAATAGGGAGAGATGAGGACAAGTGACAACACCCCGACCCTGTGCAATCATTATATACAAATGTACGATAAGCATGGTCTACTACGCTATCAAAAAATCAAAAAGATTATACAAATCCCACTCTATGAATAGAGACAGGGCAAGTCTTGAAAGGGTATAATGAAAGGCTGGTAAGAAAGTAAATTATTTCTTGATGTAGACCACACAGGAGGCATGTGTGGGCATAGTCAAGAGTTAGTGAGAAATTCTTCCAGAGAGGACTTAAATACATGGAGGCTCGATTAAATTTGGGATAAATGTGGGACACAGTTCCACAGTTTGGCTATGCATTTTGAGGAGAGACTTCGTCCCATACTTTTTTTTTTTTGGTTTATAGATTTCAAGTAGGTTTTTTTCTTGAGAGTGCAGAAGGAGGTTTAACAACAAGTACCTGTATGACTTTGTCACAGTACAAGTGGGTGTCAGTGACTGGAGATGTACCTAACTGGACTCTATATGAAGAGAAACAGGATGCAGCTCTCATACTGTGTGTCCCAGGAAGATATGAGCTTAGCGCTGAAGCATATTCTACCTTCTCCAAGGATGATACTGCAATATGAGCAAAAAATAACCAACTTCAATAACTGGCTTAGTTTTTGGTGTCATTTGAAGGGGGTCCACTATTTGTTAGCCTGAGAGGATATGGTTGACAGACCATGTTGCTTTAGTAAGAATGGTTTGCATCTGTCCCCTCTAGGGTTTTTATTATTGGCAAAGACATTATCCATCCCCATAGTGCAATTTTCAGGCAATATCAACCTGATAAACCTACCAACATAACCAAGCAAACAACAGAAAATATGAAGGTGTTATTGATCAATGCTAGGAGCCTAAACAAGAAACCCCACTCACTACAAGCGCTCCTTACCCTGGACATAGACATCAGTGTACTGACTGAGACATGGTTCAAAATGGAGGAGGGCACTCTGGCTGTGCAGGGCCATAATGCTTTCCATGTTTTAAACCAGCTAATGTGCAGGGGGGAAGAAAAGGTGGAGGTGTCCCAGTCTTCATCGTATGGTATGATCGCAGTTTTCCTCACTAGGGGTAATATATAACTATCAACCATGGGATGGGTAAGGCCAATCTAACACTAAACAGGATAAGTTAATTTGAGTACCACAAGTGAAACTGGCTAGGATTAAAATGTCCCATAACGGCAGCTAGCTTAGTACTTACATATGAACCTATAAGAAGTTGTTTCAAGAGTCCTAAGCTCAATCCTCAGATAAGGGTCAGTGGTTTCCTTTCTCACTGTGGTGTTAATAGAATGCTATGTTAATCACTTGTTCTGCACCAGAAGCTTGTGTGTTCAAAATCACCATCATGGCTGATTCCTAGCTGAAAAGAGAAACAACTGCTGCTGGGGAAACCCCGTGTGTAGCTTTCCTAAGACTCCTAATTGGTCATGTGACAGTGACAATCACACAGAATGCAGGGATCCTGGGTTCAATCTCTAGATAAAGGTCAGTGTTTTCTTATCTTCTTGAGTTGCTCTTTACACACATATTACAGTTTCATATACAGTGGATTTAAAAAGTGTACACACCCCTGTTAAAATTCCAGGTTTTTGTGATATAAAAAAAATGAGACCTCAATAAATCATTTCAAAAGTTTTTCCATCTTTCATGTGACCTATAACCTGTACAATTCAATTGAAAAACAAATCTGTCAGGGGAAAAATATAAAAAATAAAAAATGTACAATAAGCTGGTTGCATAAGTGTGCACACCCTTATAAGTTCATAGGTAGGTACTATGCTATCTGCCCGAAGGCATTTATAAGCCTAGCCAGAATGTGTTGGCTTTCGCCACCCCCTTTGTTCCCTGTCCAGCAGAGCCACTGAAGTGATCCCTGGGGTAAACTTTCTGTAGCCATCTACTCATCAAGGTTTCTCTTGAAGAGTGTTAGTGAGGAGCTCTTCCTAATGTAGACTGGAATCTTGTTCCAAAGCATGGGAAGTCTCTGGGACAGGAATCTATCCCTCCAGCACATCCTATTTATCATTGTGGTGAGGTTTAGATACCTAAAGCATGTGGCTCGAGGGGATATGGTTTTCTTTAGGTGGAGCATGTCCATCAGTTCTGGGTTGGACATGGCCTTGTGTGTCAGGCAGAGATCACCTCTGAGTAGGCGGTATGCAACCGAGTACAGCTGGAGTTTCTTCAGTCGAGCTGCAAAGGGCATCTGTTTGAGGCCAGTGATCCTCTTAGTGAGGTACTTCTGTGGTCTTTCCAGCTGTTGCAGGTGTCTTGTAAGGTACATCCCAAATGGGGTGTTGTACTCTATGATGGGTCTGATGAGTGATGAGTGATGAGTAGAGTGGGCACAATGACTTCTTTTGATCTGGATGCAAACACTTTTGTGATTAGGTGGGCCACATAGAAGGATTTGCTAACCACTTTGGCAATGTGATTATCAAAGGAGAGATTACTATCTACTTGGGTCCCCAGATCCCTTATTACATCTTCAGTATTTAGGGGACTACAACCTATGTGGTAGTTTGTGGGTACTTTGTTTTTTCCAAAGGGGATCACTATGCACTTTTTGGCATTTAGCTTGAGGCCATGATTTTGACACCAGGTATCCATCTCAGTGAGACCCTTTTGGAGGATGTCTGTGTCAGCTGGAGAGTCAATTATTAAACTAATACTTTGTTGAAATACTTTGCTGAAGCACCTTTTGATTTAATTACAGCATTCAGTCTTCTTGGGTACACACCTGCCATCAATTAAAGATATTCTGATTAACCCCAAATAAAGTTCAGCTGTCCTAGTAGGATATTCCTGACATTTACGCAGTTGCCTGCTAAAGCAAAAGCCTTGGTTCACAGAGAGCTTACAAAGCATCAAGAGGATCTCATTATTGAAAGGTATCAGATTTCCACAGCACTGGATATACCATGGAACACAGTGAAGACAGTCATCACAAAGTGGAAAAAATATGGGACAATAATGACATTGCAAAGAACTGGATGTCCCTCCAAAATTGATGAAAAAACAAGATGAAAACTGGTCAGGAAGGCTGCCAAGAGACCTACAGCAACACTGAAGGAGCTGCAGGAATTTCTGGCAAGTATTGGTTGTGTATTACATGTGACAACAATCTCCCATATTCTCCATGTGTCTGGGCTATGGGGTAGGGTTGCAAGACGGAAGCCTTTTCTTACACAGAAAAACATCCAGGTCTGGCTAAAATTTACAAAACAATACATCACGTCTCCCAAAAGCATGTGGGAAAATGTGTTATGGTCTCATGAGACCAAGGTTGAACTTTTTGGCCACAATTCCAAAAGGTACATTTGGAGCTAAAACAACACTTCGCATCACCAAAAGAACACCATCCCCACGATGAAGCATGGTGGTGGCAGTATCATGCTTTCGGGTTGCTTTTCTTCAGCTGGAACTGGGGCTTTAGTCAAGGTGGAGGGAATTGTGAACAGTTCTAAATACCAGTCACTTTTGGCCCAAAACCTCCAGGTGTCTGCTAGAAAGATGAAGATGAAGAAGAATTTCACTTTTCGATATGACAATGACCCCAAGCATACATCCAAATCAACAAAAGAATGGCTTCACCACAAGACAATTTTAAAGTTTTGGAATGGCCCAGCCAGAGCCCAGACCTAAATCCAATAGAAAATCTGTGGGGTGACCTGAAGAGGGCTGTGAACAAGTGATGCCCTCACAATCTGACAGATTTGGAGTGCTTTTGCAAGGAATAGTGGGCAAATATTGCCAAGTCAAGATGTGCCATGCTGATAGACTCCTACCCAAGAAGACTGAAAGCTGTAATTACATCAAAAGGTGCTTCAACAAAGTATTAGTTTAAGGGTGTGCATATTTATGCAACCAGCTTATTGTACCTTTATTTTTTATATTTTTTCCCCTAACAGGTTTGTTTTTTCAATTGAATTGTACAGGTTATAGGTCACATTAAAAGTGGGAAAAGTTTTGGAATGATTCATTGTGGTCTCATTTTTTTATATCACAAAAACCTGGCATTTTAACAGGGGTATGTACACTTTTTATATACACTGTATATCCATTTTGCCTGAATCTAACAAACGCCGCAGCTCCTTGTCAACAATTAAAACAATACCCTTCACTTAGTTAACTCTGCTGTAGCATAGCAGCAAAAGGCTAACTTTACTACTATTGCTAAGAATTCATCACATCCCATGGGCATAACATCATTAGTTGGATGCTATTCTTTGGTTAAAGTTTTCAAAGGTAAACCATCGTTACTGTTGCTAGTACAGAATTTAACTACGTGGCCCTTTTTCTATACTTAAAACACAGTATTTCTACAGCTGTTTTTTTCAACATGTTACCAGAATTTGACTCATACTTTACCATAGATTTTATTGACAAGTTTTAAACATAGCTTCACTGCATAATCATCTCTATCACTAAAAATGATTTCCAGCATCCACATGGTCACACTGAAGCACTCTCTTTAGAAAAGCAACAAGCAAAGCTATTTTAAATTTATCAATAGCTAACACTTCTATCATTTAGTTTTAGTATGCTGGCTCACAGGCTCTAGCCACATTTTAAGTACATGTTTTAGACCACATAACTAAGATGTTACCATTTTATAATGAGAAAATGTCCAGCTACGAAAATTTTGAACTTGCCTCTTAAAGAACACCTCCTCTTCTTCTTTTGGCTGCTCCTGTTAGGGGTCGCCACAGCAGATCAACTATTTCCATTTCTTCCTGTCCTATGCATCTTGCTCTGTCACACCAACCACCTGTATGTCGTCTCTCAACACATCCATAAACCTTATCTTAGGCCTTCCTCTTTTCTTGTTACCTGGCAGCTTCATCCTTTGCATCTTTTTCCCAATATACTCTGCATCCCTCCTCTCCACATGTCCAAACCAACGTAATCTTGCCTCTCTGGCTTTGTCTCCAAACCTTCCAACTTGGGCTGACCCTCTAATATACTTATTCCTAATCCTGTCCATCCTCGTCACACCCAGTGCAAATCTTAATATCTTCAACTCTGCCACGTCAAGCTCTGACTCCTGCCTTTTTGTCAATGCCACTGTCTCCCACCTATATAACATAGCTGGTCTCACTACCCTCTTGTAGACCTTCCCTATCACTCTTACTGGTACTCGTCTGTCACAAATCCCTCCTGACACTCTTCTCCACCCACTCCATTCTGCCTGTACTCTCTTCTTCACCTCTCTTCCACACTCACCATTACTCTGAACTGTTGACCCCAAGTACTTAAACTCATCCACCTTCGCCACCTCTACTCCCTGCATCCTCAACATTCCTCTATCCTCCCTCTCATTCACACACATATATTCTGTCGTAGTCCTGCTGACTTTCATTCCTCTTATCTCTAGAGCATTGTTCCACCTCTACAGGGCCTCCTCCACCTGTTCCCTACTCTCACTACAGATCACAATGTCATCTGCAAACATCATAGTCCATGGAGACTCCTGTCCATCACCATTGCAAATAAGGGCTCAGAGTTGATCCTTGATGTAATCCCACCTCCATCTTAAAAGCATCCGTCACTCCCACTGCAGACCTCACCACTGTCACACTACCATCGCACATATCCTGTACCACTCTTACATACTTCTCTGACACGCCAGACTTCCTCATACAATACCACAACTCCTCTCTAGGCACCCTGTCATATGCTTTCTCTAAATCCACAAAGACACAATGCAACTCCTTCTGACCTTCTCTGTACTTCTCTATCAATACTCTCAGAGCAAACAATGCATCTGTAGTGCTCTTTCCTGGCATGGAACCATACTGCTGATCACTAATCATCACCTCCCTTCTTAACCTAGCTTCCACTACTCTTTCCCATAACTTCATGCTGTGACTGATCAGTTTAATCCCTCTGTAGTTACTACAGCTCTGCACATCACCCTTATTCTTAAAATCGGTGCCAAAACACTTTTTCTCCATTCCTCAGGCATCCTCTCACTTTCCAAGATTTCATTAAACAATCTAGTTAAAAACTCCACTGCCATTTCACCTAAACACCTCCATGCTTCCACAGGTATATCATCTGGACCAACAGCCTTTCCGTTCTTCATCCTTTTCATAGCTATCCTCACTTCCTCCTTGCTAATCCACTGCACTTCATGATTCACTATCTGCACATCATCCAACCTTCTCTCTCTATCATTCTCTTCATTCATCAACCCCTCAAAGTACTCTTTCCATCTGCTCAACACACTCTCCTCGCTTGTAACTTGTGCAAATAATGCTTCTTCACTTTACTTTATCACAGTCCTGATGGTTGGTCCATTTAATGTTCACAACTGCTTTTAAAGGATCCCCAGTAAACTAAGCTGAGCTGAGAGGATACCAACCCCATCACTACGGATCTGTTCCTTCTTGGTGGGCAAACCACTGAAAGACCATCATGTATGCCAGGACATCTTTCTACATGCTCAGTTTTCTTCAACGAGTAAATTGTCACTGTACCAGCACAACTGAAGTTCAAGTAACATCCTTATTCCTGAAGAAGCTGACAATGTTCTCTCTCACTGTTTTTTTAATGCTCTTGCTTATTTATTACTGAAACGTTTGTATGAGTATGCTTGCTTTATGTAAACTTTAAACAATTCTCCTATTGAAAGCATGTTTGTCTGAAAGTATTGATAATTGTTGAAATAAACATCTTTCCTGTTATTAAAGCTAAGCTTAAAGATAAAGATAAGAGGATGACATAGTTATGCAGACCTGAGAGATAAGAAAGAGAAAGTTGAAAATAAATCACAATATGGGTTATACTATGGTCAGCTCACATTTTAATCACATTCACACTTGTTGATTATAAGTATCCCTTTTGTCTTATACCATATTTGAATCCATTCATGTATAAAATACTTCTGTTTAAAATATTAACATACCTTTACAGAACCAAAGGGTCCTACTGGCAAACATTATTAAATACACATCATTCACTGTGCACGGCAGTCATCAGTGTTGTATTTCTTTATGTTAACTAATGCTGGCATTTTGCTGATGTGAGAATTGCATAACTGAATGCTGCTTTAATAATAATTCATTTTATGTATTAAACTCCAGCATATAAAAACAATTTAATAGCAAATCTGAATAAACTGGGAGACCAGTTTTCAGAAAGATGCAAATGTTCAAACAGCAGCACTGATATAAAGCCTGCGTCAGTTTCTATATTTTATTGTATTATAGTGCAGACTTTTGTACAGTTTGCTGTGCATCCTACTATATTATATTTGTTTAAAACTTTGTTAATTTTGCAAAGTATATTGGAAAATCAAGAGGACAATATCTTTTACCAGCAAGGTAAAGTAGTACCAAACAACTACAGCAAAAACTATGGATAACAAAAATAAATAAAATTATTGCATAATCTGCCCAAGTCATTAGAAATATGAAATCAAAGGTTCCATTGCAAACAGAATGAAATCAACAGCTTGGACATCTTACTATATAAAACCCTAAGGGATGGGTGTTGCTTTGTTAGCTAATAAGATACATACAAGTGTGATTTTCTGTAGCTAAATTATCAATTATGTTGTCAGTCATCATGTTGTTTATCATTCTTAAGTTGGCTATTAAACTGATACATTTTGATAGATCCTGTGGTGCCTTACTTATTTTATATTTATCCTAACTAAATATCTCAGTAGCATGGTGCCTGCTACAGTTTACAGGCACTGTATTCAGAAATCACAATCCCAGCTGGAAATCTCAAAAACAAATATTATGATCCTGCAATCGTTACAAAAAGCAAGTACCAGTCTGCATTCCAGCAGATTTCAAGGATATCTCCATATCTGCAGTCTGGCTTTTTCCACTTATAGGAAACCTTCAGAGGTATTTAGCAGATGACTTTATCACCACTTTATAAACACTTGCACAATTATACAACATAAAGTAAACAGCATAAATTAAAACAATTCCTTTAAATTCGGTCCTCAACCAAGTACATTATGCTTCATTGAAGCAACCTAAGCTTTTAACTCAGATCTTTTCAAAGCAGCTCTCTTCATGTCTAGACAGACATCTATTTCCTGTCTGGCTAATGTAGCATTTCTGCCCCTGAAAACCAATATAAATCAAGAATTACACACATACTTTGGTTTAATGTTTAAACCATTACTTTAATATGTTTCTGGCTACACCACTTAAACTTCTTCATTTTGGAAAACATATGCAGTAAAATATTTTACTAAAATAACTAAAGCTTAAGTCAGTGGCAGTACTTTGTACAAAGTGCATTCTTGCAAGTATCATATATCCCACAGAAAAGACACACAAAAGGCAAACCAAAGTAATATTTCCCAAAAAAGCAATGGGAAAATAGTGGTAAACAAAAACACACTTTGCCTGACTAGTGAGTTGGAAATAGACTTCAAATTCCACAGGACATGTCAATTCCAAATAAAGGGAGGAAAACAGTGCTGCTGTTCCTGTCTCACTATAAAATCTGTAGGCATCTGAAAACTACATCTTATGGTCATGAGATAGATGACACGCAGAAGGTTAGCAAGGGAGTACTAAAGATCTCTGGGTGATTCAGGTTTATACTAAGGCAATTAAGTTTAGGTTCAAACACTTAAAATCTGTTGAAATTTCTGTTAAAACCAATACTTGATCTTATCAGTTAACCAGTTAGGCTGACTGACATAAGGTAAAGATATAACACAGAACATGAAAACAAATTAATTGATTTTGTCAGCCACAAATCATGGTCAATATGTACAGACAATAAATTGACAGTCTGGCCAGCTCTGGTGGTACAGAGGAATAAATTCTGACTATAGTCCAGGTAACCTGGGAATGATTAGCAGTTCGGGTAACTGTTGGAGAAGGGGTGGGAATGATGGGTGAAGCAATCCTTCATGAGGGGTGAAGCAAGCGATGACAGACATAATCCAGCTACAGGGGAGCATCAGATGTAAATGTGGCCTAGGGAAGGGAGTTTGGATCACTCAGCTGCCTCTTGCTAGTAAACTTTTTTGTGAGTGCACAGAAGCATTTACTTTCATGGAGAAAGAACATAATTAGAGATGTAATTACACTGTATTCACTACCTGGATGCTAGTGAGGTCATACCCAGTATGGCTGCTTGGATGATGGCTTCCCAGTTAGCCCTCACCTCCATATAAATGGTCCCAAGACAAATAGGGAGAGGTGTGATGGATAGCAAGCATAGCAACTGAAAGCATACCAAAAAAAAAAAAAAAAATACATTAAAAAATATCCATTGTAAACCAGGGGTCTCTAATATGACTATGATGGCCCCAAGGGGCTAATACGCTGAGCTGAGGGCTTGGTGCCAGGTGACGGTAGTGATCAACACTGAAAACTGTGATCACATAACTTGTCATAGTAGAATAAGTAAACTAATATCAAAATTATGGTATCTTGAAGAATTCCTCTTGCTCTGAAGTACAGTAATAACTGGAGTTAGCATAAATAAGCAGCAAGGGTATTTGGGTTGAATAGATGTGAACATCCCTACAAATATGGTTTTAAAGTGTTATTGCCAGTTTTGACTTTCAATGTTTAATCAAAGTAGTCTCAGCTTTATGATCACACTTTTTAGTGTCAATCATTACTGCCAAGAACATCAGTCATGCAGTCCTGAGAACCATATGACATTACAAGACAATTTTAATAACTTCACCTTATTATCAATAAGAAATAATGCTGGAAAAAATCAATTTCAGGAAGAAATAGAGGTTTTAGTTGTTTGATTATAAAAGCAATACACACACACATACATATATTTATGATTTTATGTATTACCTATTTGTCCCTTATACATAAAATGGTGCATGTTTGATGTCAGCTGAATCTAGAAATATGTGCATTAAAGGAGACAGTAAAATTATAACAAGAAAGTAACAACTTGAAATCCAAAATATTTGTGTTGTCTTTACTGTGTTTCTGAAATACAACAAGAACCAGTTTCACCTCATTTTGCAAAAGTGCTGTCCTAGCTGGATGTGCTCTTTCTGTGAGGAAGCACCGCATTTGACTGACAAGTTAAGTAAATATAACAGCCACACTAATGTGCATCAACTTCTTGCTCTCAGACATAAATATGATAGCCACAATAACATATATCAGCTCCTCATTCTCAGAAATATACATACCCACCACAATAAGCCAAACCAATGTTATTTTAATATGTTTGTGTGTGTGTATATGTATATATATATATATATATATATATATATATATATATATATATATACACACACACACACACACACACACACACACACATATACATACATACATATATATATAGATCTACTTCATTTAAACGAAAGTATATTTAAACAAATTTTACTTACCTGAGCTGAATCTGCCAAACCTCCACTTCAACGAATGAATGTACTGCCGAATTCCTTTCCCTGTGAAAGGAACCACTTGGCCACCATGGTAACCAACTGAAATGGAGGAAAAGTAAGCTCACCAAAGTGGGGGACTTCGCCCACCACACATCCCACAGCTCCCCTACTTAAATATATCCAATCCGAGATTGCACTACATAGAAGAGAGGGCACAGTTCACCATGGTGGCCAAGTGATTCCTTTCACAGGAAAAGGAATTCGGCAGTCTGTTTGTTCGTTGAAAAGGAGCTTTGGTGGATTCAGCTCGGGTAAGTAAAATTCGTTTAAACGTACTTTTGTTTAAACGAAGTAGACCCATATATATATATATATATATATATATATATATATATATATATATATATATATATATATATATATATATATATATACACACACACACACACACACACACACACACACACACACACACACACACACACGCACACACACATATATGTATGCACACATGCACACATGATCAAGTCAATACCAGCCTGCAGTGGTGGCATACAGGATAAAACTCTTACTACCTCCCAATTAACTTGAGTTTCAATTGCAGCCTAGGTGCTTGATTGTATTCCATTCAGGATTGAGGGAAAACTGAAGCCTACCCCATCATTCAGTGAGTACAAAGCAGTGAATCTAATCCAGAACAGAGTGCCAGCCCTTTGCAAGATGGGCACAAAGTTCACAAACTAGCTAAATAGTTTTTAAATAAGTAATATTGTCTTTTATAACACTGTGGAAATGTTAGTGATGGAATGAGATCTGCTTCTTCCAGAAGGCCATTTATCTTGCACAAGCAGTTAGTGATATTATTTAACAGCTGTATTTACCTTTTATGCAATCACTGGGCTGACAAAGAAATAAGCAAGAGCTTAAGGATGAAGTCAAGTTGCTGAATTAATCATCTACAAGTCAGCATGTCCCAGTCTACACATCAGTGCTTCAACTAATGTAAAGACCACAGCCAATGGCTGAAATGACAAAATATTCTGTTTACTAGACTGAGGCCTGTATCACGTCTTCATGTTGATACGAGAGAGATAGCTAATATGCAATATAATACAAAGCCTTGGTCTGAACTAGATTATTTCTCTAAGACTTTCTTAAATTTATGCTTCTATGTAATCTAATATATGTGGCCATATAATTTCAGCAAATACACCCTTCTCTGCTGAATTAGCAACAAGTATGACATTCTGTGTTGAATCAGCAACAAATGCCAGTGACTGCAGAAGGTCAATGCAGATTTATAGATTAAAAAAGTGACAAATGAGAAACCATATGAGACATCATCTTTGCCCATCTACCCAAGTCTGTCTGCCTGTCTGTAGGATTATCAAACCACTGTGCAATATTACCTATTGGCCTGTCTGTCTACCTTTGCCTATCTGACTAACTAGGTGTCTATATTTTCAATTGGTGTCCCAGGTTAGCCTCTCTGAGAAACACACATTTATAATGGAGATCTAAGAAGAAAAGATCTACTGTAAGCTGACAGCAGTAAGTGAATCCCCAAACAATGTTGACACCCTACAAACAGCCTGAAAATGAAATGACTGGTCTCAAAGCCATGTTCTATGAACAAATGCTAAAAAATGTGCAATCATACCCTTTGGTAAATTAGATATCCCTGTAAAATGATATTTTTATAAATATTGATAGCACAACCCTAAAAGAAGACCCAGTGCTGAAGGACATAGGAATAAAAATAGATAGTAACAAACTCTGACCACCAGTGAGGAAATCCTTCTGTGTGGCTTAACTTATAAGTAAAGGCATGGTATCAAGATCAAAGGAAGTTGCAGTGCCATTATACTTGGCCCTCATCAGGCCCATAATAGAGTACAATGCTCCCTTCTGCATGTACCTATCCAGGCACTTGCACCAATTGGAGTGACCCCAGAGATTTCTCACTAAAAAGTACAAAGAACAAGACACATTTCTTATGCAGACCAGCTAAAGGCCCTATCCCTTTCCTCCGGCTCATATTGTTTACTGAGAGGGAACTTATGCCTGACATACAAGGCATTCTCTGATCCAGCCCTAATGAAAATGTTACATATTTGCAAGAAAAATTATACCAGGGTTTAGCAGTCCATGCACTTGAGCCTTATTTGTGACTTTAACAGAACCTGCTAGACAGACAGATTTTTATCCCAAGGGCTACCCTATCTACTGAATAAACTTTACATCTTTGTAAAACAAAGCCCGTCCATCACTCTCTTCAAAAAAATTTGGATAAATGGATGGGGAACTGTAGATTAACTCCCAGTGTACTGCCCATATCCCTTATGGATAGAGGCAGTCTATAAAATGACTCAGGGCTTCAACACCCAAAGATCCACTACCCTGATACTACCCCATCCCATGTCTGGAGAATTAAGATATAATACTGTCATTTCCTGGATATTATTGGCTAGGCTTGTAAAGGCTCTTGTGCCATTAACCTAGTAATCATCTATGAATCTATTAACTAAATCACAAACTTAGCTATAAGAAGATATAACAAACACAAAGCTTTACACTGATGATAATATGTTTGAAGCCATTTTTGGATATAGATACTAGTAATAACACTTACTGACTACAATGATGCCTTGCCAGGCTTAGGAGGCAGAAAAAGAGCTCAGCAGTTGAATATAAGACTCAGGAGTGCCTTGGACTTGTCTAGTGTCTGGTGTTGGGAGATGGAGCTGAACAGGAAGACCACCAGCAACACCATTAGTGAATACATTGGAGACTATAAAATATCGATCATGTGAAATATGGCTTTGCAAGAAAAAACACTAAAAGGGGAAAAAGCAACTAAGTAAAACAATTTTGTTCTTATTAGCATTTATAGAAAACATTTAATGATATAAATGATATAAACGTAATGTTATATATAGTAAAGCAATTCTGCGTAGTGTGGAGTCAGGGGTATTTCAAATGTGTGTGGGTTTTTTCAGTGACTGTTTTGTATGTTAAAAATATTAAAGTAGACAAGTACTTATTTAGTTTAAAGAAATATAGACTTTACACTAAAAAAGGAGAATAAAATCTGGACAAAAACAAGTTTAATGTTAATATGCTGTAATCTTTGGCTGCTGTGGTGTAAAAGTGCACTGATCATATTATATGTAGAGTTAAGATATTTTCTCTTATTTTACAAGTGTGAATGCCTAGATTAATGCCTTTAGCTTAAGCTATGACAAAGTGTTTTTTGTAGAGAGTATGCTTTAAAATAAGACAAATCGATGAAAGCAGTGCTAAATGCTAAGTTTCTTACAAGTGAAATATACTAGTTTTTTACATTAGTAAATGTTCAGTGAGAGTCATGAACTTTGCAACTGAATGCATTGGGACATTCTGCTCTAAGTGAAATTTAGAAAGATTCATTGCTGAGTACTTTTCCATGGGGACAAACTGTTTGCAGGTACAAGCAATTAATCTTGAGAGTTCTGGCTATTCTTTGCTGAGGGAGATGAAACATTTAAAGGTGCAATGACAAGCAGTTCAGTGTAAAATAAAGTCTAAAATTATAAGAAGTGAATAAGAGACAGCAGCCTCCCTAATTGCACTAATATTTGAATGCATTTAATAGAACAGTGTACAATTTAGTTTTACTTAAAGATAGCCAGTGCACTTTTTCTAGGGCTAAAAGATGTTTTCTGGAAGCATACACATTGTTTATAACATCTGGGAGGGAATGGAGATAAGAAAAGAACAGACCGAAATCAGTTTAAATGGGAACATAGGCTGTGGCATGCACTTTAGCATAGGTGACCTTCATATTAGGTTAGGTAATGCCTGTGGGTGCAGCTGTCAATTTGCTAGTGGTTCCTATCCTGAGGGTTAAACTTAAATGTTTGAAGATGTACAAAGTTTTGTGTGCTTGATCTAATTTAATAGGGGAGGGTGATGTTTAGAAAATATATTTAGTTTTTTGTTTGTGGGTTTTCATTAAAAGAAAGTATCTTGAAAAATGTAACATAGGTTCACACAGAGAGGAGAACAAACAACTGTACAAATGATCAGCCAGCCAAACATTAGTGTGAGCATGTAATACAAAAGTTGGAAATACACATACAAAAAAACCTGTCATGTATGATAGGTGGGAACAATAGGTTTTTGTCATAATTGTTATGCTATCCATATTATCCTGGAATATAAATGGCCTTAGAGGTATAGACAAAAAGAGTACTGAATTATATTAAAAAAGCAGAGTGCAAATAGCACTGCTGCATGAGACACAGTTAGAAAGAAATGAGCATGTCCGCTTGACAAAGAATGTCTTTCAGAATGGACATTCATCAGAATATCAGGGGCAAAGGAAAAGGGGAGTAACAACACTAAGTGCTAGAGGGCCTCCAACAGTAATAGGAAATAAACAAAGAGATGATAATGGTAGATTTGTGGTAGCAATTGGCTAATGGCAAAGGAGGAGGATTATGCTGGTATGTATTTATATTCCACCAAAAACTGATATTATGGATTTTAAGAAACATTTGGGAGAAATAATCAACTTTCAGCAAGAAATATTGCTTACAGGTGGGGACTGTAACTTGATTTCCAGTAGTAAGGATGTATTGGGGACATAGAAGAGAAAATATAACAAAAGGGAGCAGATTTATGAAGAAATATGTGAAGATATCTGGTATTGGAAGATGTGAATGTGGCAGAAGGAACTCAGACAGACTTTATATATTATTCTCCAAGATACAATAACTGGGCTAGACTAGACAGAAACTCTATTTCACAGAAACATTTGCATCTAACTGAAAGTTTTGAGAGACATCCAATAACTTATTTCAGATTATGAACTGATCAAAACTAAGATAAAAATGCAGGGTACTGGTGTAAAAATGAGACATGGGTGCTTTCCTACCTACCTGTTAAAAGTGAGGAATTTAAAGAATTAGAATTATAGAAATATCTTCACAGGTGATATCTAAAGAATGGGATAAAATGAATATGGAGTTTAAAATAGGGTAGAAATATAACAGAAAAAGAAGCAATAGGGATTACTTAGAGTGATTAACAAATGTTAAAGTATTGTAAAATAAGGGGAACCTCTCAGAAAAAGAAGGAGAGGCACAAATGCAGAGTGCTAAAAGGAGAATAAGGGAGTATCTGGATAATATCCATAAGTTTAAAAAGACTGCTATAAAGCAGTTATTTTATGACAGTAACTAGAAAGGGTTGTTTGCCAAATGTAAGAAGCTTATAATAAGGAAAATAACCAGAGATCTTGAAGAGGTTTTAGAGATATTTCAGAAATTTTATGAGCAGCTGTATAATGCCAACAAATGTGGAAACCAAGAGGGAGCACAAATGGATGACAGATGAGGCTTGACAACTAACTGTTAAGATAGGAGTGGATAAGATAAAATGGTGACGTATAGTAAATTTTCACGAAATTGTCAAGGAACAGATGGTATTCCTGTGGAGGTTTTGGAAGTCAGGAGGGAAGAAGGTAATAAAGATCTGGAAGATTTTGCTTAATGGTATATTAAAAGGAGGGGAAGTACAAACATTTTGGAAGAAAGCCGTGATTGCTGCATTACCTAAGAATGGTAAAGACCCATTAGCCCAACTTCATACCAACCTATTTCAATTCTAAACATGATTACAAAGTGTTTATATCTATACTAGCTAAAAGAATAGCAAAAATGTTGCCAAATTTGACACATATGGATCAATGTGATTTTGTGGAGAGGAGGCAAACATTTGACAACATTAACAGAACAATGATGACTAGATGAAGTAGAATTTAAGAAAATACTGCTGTTGTTAGTGGGTTGTGATGCAGAGAAAGCATTCAACAGAGTAAGCTGGGATTTTACAAGTAGTGCGATGGAAGCATTTGCTTTCCCCGATAAAATAATAAAGTTAATTAGGAGGATATATGAAGGAGTGGCGGCAAGATTTAAAGTGGGTGGGTTCCTCTCTGATAAACTGTGTTTGAAGACAGAAAAAAGGCAGGGTATCCTCTTTCCTCTTTGTTATTTGCTTTATATTTAGAACCAATGGCAAAAACATAAGGGACTTAGAAATGCTATGATATAATTGATATGCTAATAGAGAAATATTGACTTTACTTGCAGATGATATTATTTTGTACCTGATAAATCCAGAAAATAACATCTCAGTGTTGTGAAAGACATTGAGACAGTTTCAATTATTTCCAGAATATAAAATTAATGAAGATAAAAAAGGCTGCAGCTGTAAATTATGTACCCACACACAAACTGTTTCAGCAATACGCATATTTATGGAGAAATACAATGAAGTATTTAGGAGTATGGATTAAAAAGATTTATGTGTTCTGTTAAGGCTGCTAAGGATATGTGGGAAGAGACTAAACAAAATATATTACAAACACTGAGAAACTGGAAGCTTTTGTTTATTGATATGGATACCAAGACAGAAGCAGTGAAAATGTTTTTAGTCCCCTTAATTTTATATATATGAGTCGGGCATATTTATCAACCACCACAGAAGTTGCGGAAAATAATAAAGAGTTGAATTAATTTATAAGGGAGGGGAAACAGGCAAGAGTTAAGTGGAACAAGCTGATCTATCCAATAGAACAATGTGGTTTAGGAATAACTGATTAGGTTCATAGGTTGATACTAGGCTATCTGCCCTAGGGCATTTATAAGCCTGGCCAGAGTATGTTTGGCTTTCGCCACCCTTTTAGATTAGTTGACTGTGCCTCTGTATAGTAGGTCACAGAAGGTAGCCCTTTTAAGGTTGGTTTACTGCACCTCTGTCAAGCAGGGACACAGAAGAGATCCCAGGGGTAAACTTATGATCTCCCATCCATTCGTCAATATTTCTCTTGAAGAGGGTCAGTGAGGGGCTCTGCCTGACATGGATTGGGATTTTGCTCCAGAGGAACCTCTGGGATATGAAATCTGTCCCTCCAGCATGTCCTATTTATTTCTGTGCTGAGGTTCAGGTCCCTGGAGCGTGTAGCTCTAAGGGATTTACATTTCCTGAGGTGAAGCATGTCCATTAATTCTGGGTTGGACATGGCTTTATACGTCAGACACAGATCGCCTCTGAGTAGGCGGTATGCAACTGAGTAGAGCTGGAGTTTCTTTAGCCGAACTGCATAGGGCATCTGTTTGAGCCCCTTGATCCTCTTGGTGAGATACTTTTGGGGTCTTTCCAGTTGCTGAAGGTGTCGGGTAAGGTACATCCCAAACGGGGCATTGTACTCAATTATGGGCCTGATAAATGATGAGTAGAGGGGCACAATGACCTATCTTGATCTAGATGTGAACCCTTTCATGATAAGGTGGGCTATATAGAAGGTCTTTCTAACCACTTTGGCAACGTGATTGTCAAAGGAGAGATTGCTATCTACTTGGGTCCCCAAGTCCCTAATTACTTCTTCCGTACTTAATGGATTACCACCTATGTGGTAATTTGTGGGCACTTTGTTTTTTTCAAAGGGGATGACTATGCACTTTTTGGCATTTAGCTTTAGGCCATGGCTCTGGCACCAGTTATCCGTCTCTGTGAGACCCTTTTGGAGGATGCTTGTGTCAGTCGGAGAGTCGATTATAGCACCCAGTTTGAAGTCATCTGCGAACTTGGTCAGCCATAGTCCACCCGTGTTAGCCTGTACCTCAGAGAAATATATACCGAACGAGAGAGGTCCCAGCACTGAGCCTTATGGGGCACCACTTCTAACTGGTTTAGAGTCTGACATGGCACCTGTTATTCTGACCATGTGGGTTCTATCCCTGAGCCAGTTTGCAACCCATCTTGTGACACAGGGGTTGATATTTAAGCTGGTGAGCTTATTTATGATGCCCGAGTGGGGTATTGTGTCAAAGGCCTTTGCGAGGTCCAGGTAGGCTGTGTGGACTACCTTCCCTTCATCTATGGCTTTGGTAACTGTTTCAAAGAAGTCGACCAGGTTCAAGAGGCAAGATCTTCCCTTAACAAAGCCAAATTGGGTAGGATCCAGTGTCTGGAGGTTCCCAATGTTTTTGTTTATGATTTCCATAGCTTTGCAGACCAGGCTAGTCAGGCTTATAGGGCGATAATTTCCGGAGTCTGTTGTGGCACCACCTTTGTGGAGTGGGACCACTGTTGCTGTACACCATTCCTTGGGAACATATCCTGTAGTAAGGCTGAGATTGAACAGTGACTTTATATGAGGGTTTAGTTCTTCTTGGAGCTCGTGTAAGACGCAGCCCAGGACACCGTCTGGTCCCATTGATGCTGTGTTTTAGCTTTGGAGAGGGCAGCTCTCACCTTTGCATCTGTGATCTCAGGAAGGCTACACTCTGTTGGAATAGACATTTGCTCTTTTGGGGGGAAGGGGGGGAGAAGTTTGCACTGAACCTTTCTGCCAGGATGTTGGCAATGTCTGTGGGTTCAGTGAATTTTTTGTCATTTTCCACTAACTCAGAGCATATCTGGGAGTTGCCTCCTAGGTTTCTGACATAACTAAAGAAGGCCTTGTGATTATCTTTAGTGTCTTGTGCAATTTTTCTTTCAAAGCTGGCCTTAGAAGATTTTATGAGGGATCGTAGTTTCTTGCTAGTACTGATCAGTGACGCCTTCCCTTTTTGGGATTTTGCTCTGTCATGTAGTAGCTTTCTCCTTCTGTTGTATAGCTTATTTATGGCCGGGATCCACCAGACAGGTCTCCTACCTTTGGAGGAGTGAGTCTTGGTTTTATTTGGGATAGCATGCTCCATGCATTCCTGTAGGTGTCCATAGAATGCTTTTGTAAAAGATTCTGCATTTTGGGCTGTAATGTCCACTGGCCAGGGGGCTTTGAAGGATTCCACCTCAGTTTTGAGAAGTGTGAAGTTTGCTTTTGAGAAGTTCTTCACCGTGGTTTCCTTGGCTAGGGGTGGAGACGGAATATGGATGTCCAGTGAGATTTGTTTATGGTCTGATCTTACCAATGAGGGGTATACCTCTGGTGTGGAGCATAGAGACCCCATGTTGGTGATGACCAGATCCAGTATGTTTTCCCCTCTTGTGGGAGTGGTGACCAGTTGTTCCATAACATTTGAGTTTCTAAATTCTAGGAACCGTTGGGTGAGGGTGTTTGGGCTTGAGTAGTTTTCCCAAATGATGTTTGGGTAGTTGAAGTTACCCAATATAATAGTGTTTGGAGAGACTTTCATATTCTCCAGTGTTCTCAGGAAAGCAGAGTGAGGTTCCTGTGTTTGGGAGGGTGGTCTGTAGCAGGATACAAACTGAAAGGCAGTTTTGCCCACTGTTAGTTGCACATGGATGGTCTCCGAAGCTTCATGCAGTGCCACTAGCCTAGAGATGTGGGTATCTTTGATAAATATGGATACTCCCCTTCCTTTTGTGGTTCAGTCCGAGTTTTGGGGCCGGAAAGCATGGTATGAAGTATAGCCTGGTAGTGCTGGGGTGCTCTCGGGAGCCTTGAACCAGGTTTCTGTTACTGCACAGATATCGATATTCTCCATACTGAGGAGAGTCTCGAGTGCATGCATCCTGAGGTTTAGACTTCTGGCGTTGAGCAGGATTACCCTTAGTTTTTTTTTCTTTGTGTTGTCTATGGGGGTGGGTTTGTCTTTTGAGCCTTGCCTAAAAAAGGCACTATGGGGGATGCAAGAGCCTTAGCCAGTATTCGAAAACCCAGGGGTGAAAGGTGCAAGCCATCCCTAGCGAAGCAATGTGGCTTGTCGAGCATGTCATCCCAGGCTGACAGACACTGGATCCCCTTTGAGTGACACCAATACTTTATAATCCAAAAATGATGAACCAAGAACATAACATTACATGAACCAGGAATCCAGGATGCTGAAAGTTGGTTATAAAAGTTTAAAAAGTTTTATAAAAGTTTGGTTTAAAATCTACTATCTAAAAGTCAATGTTATCACAATATATATATATATATATATATATACATATTTTTTATGTTGTTGGTGAACAATATATATTTTTAAACTTCAATAACATTGACTTTTAGATAGTAGATTTTAAAATGCATCTAGTGCTTTAAAAGTTTGAAAGTTTTTTGTGTGATGTCACTAATTATCCACACTATAAAAAGTGTTATTTGTTTAAGTTCTTTGTTTCTGATGAAGTCTCTTTGGAAGAGATGAAAGCGCTAAAACAAACTGTATGTGAATAAAGGTAGACTTTTATAACCAACTTTCAGCGTCCTGGATTCCTGGTTCATGTAATGTTATGTTCTTGACACCAATACTTTAGCCAATTGTTAAAATTGATCATTTTGTCTTTATACTGTGGCATCATTCTTCGTGAGGGTAAGATGCTACTCAAGGTCAGGGTCATACCGGCCTGGGCTACATGATCAGAGAGCTCCTGTACATCTTTTTTCATGTAGTTTAGGGAGGTACATCTCAGGTCATTCACGCCAGCATGGACAATGACGGAGTCATACTTGTACTTGCTTTGGAGTGACCCGAGTGCTTGTGTTATGTGGCAGATCCTGGCACCCGACAGGCAGCTTACAGTGACCTTCTCCTTGTTCAGCCTGGTGAGTGGGACGTCAGTGTGTCTGACAATAGAGTCACCTATTACAAGTGTATTAGGTGTGTTGTTTAGCCTTAAGGGCTGTGACTGTGTGGCACACTGACTTTGTGAGCTATGTGCTACTTGGATATTGTTTCGTGGTAGGTGTTGCTTGGATGTCTGCTTTGGAGGTATCTGCTGCTTAGGCAGATTTTTATTTAGAGCCTCCGAGTATGTTTTTTTGTGTTTATGGGGTTGCTGATGCAATAGGTCTATGTGAGACTGGATTTGTGGTGTGTGTGGTTACCTTCTCCTCCTGACAGGCTGTGCCAGTACTGGGTTGAGTGAGCTTAGTCTCCAGTTTGGCTATATAGTTGCATCTATCACATATATTTGAGCTTGTTGGGAGGAGGAGAGGGTGGTCTGTATACATAAGACAGTTGTAACATTGCCTCAAGATTCCCAGATTCACCAGCTGGACTGGAGAGTAAACTCGAAACTGACCTTTGGACATGCCTGAATAATATAGGGAACTACTTATTGACTGATCAGAAAGAACCAATAGGGAGCAAGTGCTTTGAAGGAATTATAAGAGGATGTAGTGCTTTAGTTTGTGTTTACCTATGAGATTACTTATACGAGCAAGTGCAGGGCTTTAGAATGAGAATAGAGTGCTTAATTTGAGATTTAGAGCAGTTCTAAGGGAAAAAGTGAAGAGTAGACTTTGTGGAGCCAGGAATAGTTTAAGCGGCGCTGCCTGACGCTGCTGTGTGTGCAAGACCGCACTAAAAGAAGGTTGCAGGGTTTTAAGAGACAGAGATCAAGGAGTTTAGAATTGACCCAAAATGGCCAATAAAACTACAGCTTCTAGGCAGTAACCACTCCTACAGGGACAGGCAGGCTGTTCAGTGTTAACCACTGCCACTGGTGAACACAGAGACTTCCCTTTAGTCCAAGCAAGCACTGGCCTCCAAGAAACTTACAAACAGTTCAGAACAGCAAATCTGTAACTGAACTTTCTTAAATTTCAGAAAGTGGGAAAAAGCAAGATTTTTTGTTTTTTTCTTTTTTGTTTTAGTTTAAAGGTAGCAGAGATACACAAATAGCAAAATAATCACAACAGTGCAATAAATGACACCACACTTGAGTGCTAGGCTAAAGTCAGGTAAAATGCAGTTTTAAGAGAAAAAACATATTTTAAATTAAGTGCAACACAGGAAATGCAGTAAACAGGCTACAGATGTGTTCTAAATACTGTTTCTAATACAGATATAAACTTTAGCAAGCTGGAAAACGCCGAAATGTAGGTGGCAAAGCAGTAATTCTTAACAAAAAAGCAGAAGAAAATACTTAAAATCTCAGAAGTAGCTCCTTTCTCCTGATATGGAGCAATATTTTAAAGCTACATAGTTAAGGATCATATATATAACACAAGCAGAATATTATAATTCAAAATTGAAGGGATGATGATGAAACAGAGGGGAAGTTTAAGAAATAATGTTTTGTATTCTGATGAAGTCCTGTGATAATTTGGGGCAAAAGTGCTTAATAAATATACTGTGGTTGGATCTTTTCGCACCTTGTGGATTTTTTTAAGTCGGATTTGGTGTTTATTAGTTTTGTAAATTCAAATAATAAAGATAGAGTGGGACACTGGATGCAAATCCTTAAGGAGAATAATAACCATACAAAATATTATAGTCATAAAGTAGCAGGAAGTATTCTAAGAACTAAGGCAATACAAGAAAGGAAAAGGAGATTCTGCCAATAGGGATGACTGCAATTAGGGGTATAGAAAAATAGGCATGCAGGGAGTTTTTAAGTTGGTTTTGGTGTTTATTAGTTTTGTAAGTTCAAATAAAGACAGAGCGGGATTTAGGATGCATATCCTTAAGGAGAATAATAACCATAAAGAATATTATATTCCTAAAGTAACAGAAAGAATTCTAAGAATTAAGCTAACAATGGAATGGACAAAGATTCAGCTAATAGGGATAACTGCAATTAGGTGTACAGAAAATAGGCAAGAGGGGGCTGGAATTAACTGGTAAAAACTGGCAAAGGAACCAAGGTAAATAGCTAGAGACGGAAAGGTAATAGAGTGGGATGAGGACAAAAATATGTTTGGACAACTTTCTAGAGATTGCCTTCCCTACCAGGGATTGATATCAGAGTATAAGCAGAGAGAAAAGGCTAGGGGAATCTTAAGTGAAAGATCTGCTCTGGTTGGGTTTTTAGTTCAATCTTGAATAAAAGCTACTGTTAAAAAAAGGGATAATTAGAAGGACATATAAAATAATGCATGCTAACTATAACAATTGGAGGAGGCTAGAACAGCTTGGGAAGAGAGTGGAAAAGCAATCTACAAGAGATCAATAGGAAGATATATGCATGGCTGCAAAGTATGCAACAAAGCCCAGAAGTGTTATGGTCTTTTCTTGGAAGTGTGTGCCTAGGTATTTTTATACCCCAAGCAGATTTTGTAGAATTTTTCCTCAGGCAGATATCAAATGCTGGAAGTGTGATCGGGAAGAAAGCTGTAACCGGAAACCTGTTTTCGGATTGTAACGAGTTGGCAGATTTTAAAAATTCCTTAGAGAGATACTGGGTGAGCAAATGTCTGTAACCAAGGATGAATTTTTTTCTGTTGTGACACAATAAAACCTTGTTAAGTTTAATTCTGTTGGCTGCCAAAAAATAAATTATTGAGAATGGAAATAAAGTATAAACCAACTGTATTTGAAATACTGATTATTATAAAAGTGAGAAAAGAACTGGAAGAGGGATCTTTAGAAAAGGAAAGGAGCAAATTACATAAAAGAAACAGAAATTGTGCAGATAATACATGCAGAATAATGTTCAGGAGGAGGAGGGAGGATTAAGGGAAGTTAAAAAAGAAAAGATATCTCACATATAATGTATATAAATGGAAAAATGCTAATGTGGTTTGTTTTCTTTTCTCTCAGTGCATGCTTGGCTATGTTTTAAATGATACTTTAATAAAGGTGTTTAAAAATTATGCCTTGCCTGATAACATTAATTGATAGAGTCTATCCTATTATATTAATTCAGAGTTGAGTACCAAAGGATTATACATAATCTGAAGTCACACATCGCAGTCAAGTCAGAATGTAGGATAACAAACCGATTTTCAGGTAGAGTAAAGGTACAGAAAATAAAGACTACTTATAAATGTATTCCCCTGAACTGAGGTTGTGATAAATTGGTGCCTATCCACCCAACTGTCAAGACTAGCCCTAATGGAAGATAAAGTAGTTGTTTGCTTGACCTGTAGTGGTTACCTATTCCATAGGCTGGAAATCTGTTGAGTTAGGAACCTATCCCTGTTTTTAATTTCTCCATATTTTTTGGGGTTTCTAATACCATGATGGGAATGGACCCCCTAAGTTAAAGTATGATTAAAGTCCATGAAATTAGCTTTGTTTCACTCTTTGATGTCAGACAAAAGTGCTTTTCCAGCACCCGCAACGTGACCAGTAATAATTCCTTCTGCAGTTCGTATGGAGTTAGATGTATTGGTAGTATATCTAAATATGATTGTAGACTCTTTTTTATAAGACCCGTTGCTCCTACTACTATCAGAACTATCTGGGCATCTTTCTTCCACATTCCACTCGTGTCTGCTTTATAACTTTGTTTCCCTCTGTACGCAGGACACTGTAGTCACTGACTGTGGCGATTTCAATGATCAATGCTACTCTTGTCATCTTTTCTTGGACTACTATATCCAGTTTTCTAGCATCTGTCTTTTGAATTGTTGGTAATGGATGATCCCATGTGATGTAGACTTCATCATTTTCTATGATGCTTTGTGGCTCATATTTCCAATGTTTTTCAGCCACTCCAAACACATAATGTTTGCACAATCCCCAGTGCAACAGTCTCGCCACATTATTATGCCTTTCAGTATACAGTCCCTCTGCCATTAGTATGTCACAACCAGCAACGAGGTGTGCAACTGTTTCCAATTCGGTTTTACAAAACCTACATTTGTCTGTTTCTCCCACGTGTTCAATGGACTCTGTAAACCAACATGCATGTAGCCCACTATCTTGTGCCACCAGTATTAACCTTTCATCTTCTGGTTTGAATTCACCTCTCCTTAACCATTCCTGCGTTCGTTCCTGATCAACATGAGGTTCTTCCAGAAGTTTTCTACACTTGCAACTATATTTATGCATTTTCCACATTTCTTGCCTTTTCGCCTGATCCTTCACCTTATATTCTTTCTTTTGTTTTTTGGCACATTCAGTTGCTGCCTGATTTTTATCTACTTTTGGTCTGATTTCCATTCCTGCTTGACGCCGATATGCTTCTGCTAAGTTAAGCAGGGAAGTCACCTTAGATTTATTCGCTTCATGTTTCAAAACTTTCACTACATTTGGGTCTTGTGAGGTCAGCAGATATGTGTGGAGTCCCACAATTGCAGATATACACATGTAATCAATTTCAAGGAGGGCCATCCCTCCTTCAGAATGGGGAATATATAATATTTGTATGCACTGATGTTTACAGATCATTTGGTTTGCATGAAGCATCTTTGTTGTTTTAATATGTAACCTATCCAACACATTTTGGGGCCAATCAATCACTCCAAAACTGTAAGTTAGGACACAAACAGCAAATTGGTTTATAGCTTGGATTTTGATCCTAGATGTCAATGGTGTTTTCAGGATTCATTTAATCCTATCCCTGCAATGAGTCTTGTATACATGCTGGTATAGGTTTATGTCCCTAGTAAGGGTGTATGTAGAGGCAGCAGTTTTGCAAAGAATAAGGAGGTCAAACAGGATGGAATCTTTCATGGCTTGAAAAGCAAAACACAGGTCTCATCAAAAGTACTGGTAAGCTGCTAAGTGTAAGCCGAACTGTGCTAATCTATCAGGATAGCTGAAGGATTTAAGGACTTTAATGTTCTGGGTTAAAAATCACCATGGCCTTTCCAGTTAAAAATATGCTTGGAATTGTACTTATCAGTGGGGCACTGTATCCAATGATGGATCTGATAAGGTCTACAGTGGTATCTATGAAACTCTGTTCTATAGTTTTGTTGGTTGACAACCAAATAAAAGTTTTGTATTTGTCAGAGGAATAAATTAGATTACTCTACCATTTAACTAAGGATAATGTCAGAAGCAGTGAAAGAAGATGAAGGAAAAGCAAGATTGGTGTAAGATAACTATTACAGGAAATATATGAGGGGAGGCATGTGAGAAAGAAAAAGTAGTAGTAAGGGTTGAGATACAGAAGTATTCAGATAATCCACTAGTTTAAAGAGGGAGATAGTCTGACCAAAAAATTATACCCAAGTAATACCACATTCTTGGCATAACATCAAAAATTCAATAAATCTTTTTATAGTCCATTTGAATGTATTTCAGTGTCTAAGTTGGGATGGTAGAGTTGCATCCTCTGGGGATGGCAGGCTTAAAACTCCATTTCTTATTTTTAAATATGTTCTGTGCATTTTAGGAGGACATTTTTGGAGGATTATAATATTTTAGTAGTAGGGTTGTAGGCACATATCCTTGGAAATGCTTCTATCTGCCAGACTTATTAATTTATTTTTATTTGTTAACCAGGGTAGAACATTGATCCTGATGGATTATTTCAGGTTCAATCCAGGGAATGCATAAAATGAAGCATCATGAGCAAATAATGCATAACAAATAAATATCAGTAACAGATATCGGATGCACAATAACAATATACTCCTTTTTAAATATATATCTAAGGAGCATGCACTATATTACACAGACCACTGTAAGGTAACATTTATGTTATGTGTAGAGTTCCCTATTCATATCAAAATCATGTTTTTTTTTTACATATTCAGGAACATTTTTAATAATGAACTTTTCCATTTCTGAAAATCATGACTAATTATGAAACAGTCTATAAATCTATATGATTTATCCAATGATATATTCTATTTGGAGAAATTTAAAGGACTGACTTATTGGAATGGGCTTCTCATCTTGCTTTTTTGGACACTTCTTGCTGCACAACAACTGCTAACTATTACAGCTTACAAAGTCTCTATTTTCACAGGAATAGACTGGTTGTGATACAATTTCTGGCTGTTCGTCCTTCACCTGTAACACCAATTTCAACATTTCATTTTTTCTTGTACAAGTGCCTCTGATTTAAAGTAAACAACTTACCATCTTCTTCATGAAGCACACAGTATCTTGATTCAACTTCTTTATCAACTACTACATTATCAGAAAGCAGACCTTCCCATGGCTTTTGGATTCTTTACTTTATCTCCAGTCACATAGCTTCTGCAGTTTGTATTATATTTTTGTCTTTGCTGATTTATTTCCATTGTTTATTTTACATTATGTTGATTCCCAGGCATTAGCAATGTAACTGAAGTAGGTAATCAGTTTTCAACTTTCTGCCCATCAACTTTTGAGATGGAAACAGATTTAGTTTCTACAGTGGAGTACTCCTATATTCCATACCCACAAGATGACAATCCTTACAGTTTTTGTTGCATCTCTTTCTTACAAGATTCTTCATTGGATACTTTATCCTGCTTGTTCATTTGACTAAAGGTAGTGTGGACTGGATGTTTCATGTGTGAATTTCCACCCAAGCACACATTTTCTAAATTATTAATGTGAATTTGTGTTGTAGTCTACTGTCAGACATGGTATATGAGGTATCCAATGTCTCAAGAATATTGACCTTAATGCACTAATCACATCTGCACTTGTTAGAGCTCTCAGTCTGATGACTTAGGGGCTAATAATCCGCATATATGAGATACAAAGCTTCTTTGAAATGTAACACGTATGTGCCCACTTGACTTCATGGACAGTCTTGTACTGGGTATGCAAGCATCTCTTCTTTAGCACTATTATTATGGCATGCATTGCAAATGGCACAGCTCTGCACTACTATCAATATATGAATTGACATTCCTAACCAAAATATTACAACTTTTGCTCTTTCTTTACATGTTTCTATTCCTTGATGTGACTTCCATATCCTCTCAAGCATTTCTTTTCATAAGTTGACTGTGCACTATTTCTTTGTCAGCTTTGAACATTAAGCTCTGGACACTAATGAGTTCTTTACTGGATGAAAAACAAGACTGAATGTCTTTCCCTACTGATGATATTTGTTCTAGCTTCTTTGGATGCTAATTTTAATTCATGTTCCACTTTGGCCTTCTTTATGGTAATTTTCAGATTTTTACTGATCTTTTTACAAAGTAATATAGGTAGATTTTGATTTATTACCATCATTACTTAGACTGGTTTCTTTAATGAAAGAGATTATAATTATGGCATTCCACCAAGGTGGTTTATTTTTGCATTGCCCAGTACATCTGCTCTGAGTTGGACTGTATGTTATATGTTATTTGTCAGAAGAAAATAAAATGTATTGACACAAGTGTTAGCTGATTCTGTATGTGGGCTGGAAATCTTGCACTTGAATTTTAAAACCATACCATAAAATTTTAATTGGCTTGTCTTTTTAAAGTTTTTCATTTCAGAGGTGTTTGTTGTAGTGGGTTTAGATGATTTAGATTACTGATTAGTGATCTAATTTGACCATAATTATATCATAGAAGTAGTACCAGCAGCTGAAATTTTAGTAATGATAAAGTCAAGATGATTTTAACAACCTCAGTGGGGCCAGTTAGCTATTTGTATAAAGGAGTTAGCATTTATTTTACATTATTTGCATTTGTCAATCAGGATAGAGCACTAATCATAACTAATTTCATTCTCAACTCAGACATAAAATAGATAAAACATGTTGCCAAAAGACATTCATATAGTAATACAGTAAAGACAAATGACAACAATGGACAGATTAATGAAATTCAATTATTTGTAACAACCATCTGTGACAGCAGGTACTATATAATATGCACACCAAAAACACACTATGTAGATCATGTTACCAATGAGTGCACAGGTGATGATTACCATTTGAAAAGAAAGGGGTGAGTTGAGTAAATAAGGGGTGAAGTAAAACTGGACGTGATTAGGTAATATAACCTGAGTTAGGGCACTTATACTGTGCTTCTGTTTGCAGAAGTGATTTCAGCTGTGACCTGAATGGTGAGTATAATACACAGTATTTCAGGTAGGGTGAGACAGATTTCCAGAGTTTGGGTCCTAAAAAAGAGAAGCAGTGGTCAGTACTTGGACCCAGGGGTTTGAAGCAGGGGAGCAGAACAGTTGTAACCTCTCATATTACAGGGAATATTTTGTCTTAGGAGCTTTTGAGCTAAAGGATAGAATGATTAGCTGTTTAGTAATTTGAATAATTGACAACGAAGGAGCCAGTCACACCTTTGTATGACTGGTATACATTTGTCTTTTTCAAAGATTGTACAATGATGTTCATGAGATGAGAACAGGGTGACAAAATGGCAGACGCTATTGGATATGGACGGAATGCTGAAGTGTTTCTTTTAGAGATGAAGGCTATAAACTGGAATCTGTATTCAAGTTGTGAAAAAAGGATGATCTTGTCCATGGTATTTTGACTGGGATGAGAAAAAGAAAGGGGGGAATTGTTTTTGGACACGAATAGAAGTTAATTTATCTTTTTATGAGTGATGACTAGATGCTGACTGAAGTTGTCAGAGGAATCAAGCAAGATATTTCAAGAAGTTGATGTTTTCCACTGAAATATCTTTGCGGTACAAGGTTTGAAGTGCAATAAAGATTTTGTCACATCTCTTGGTAGCGCAGTCTTTGCATGCACCCAACCGCTGCAGAAGTACTCCACTTAATTGATAGATGGTTCAAAATACCCATCAAAACAGTATTTTTTATCTTTGAGTAGTTCAATATGCACAATTAGAAATCTTTCACTGTCCATCTTTCATGAAAAACTGAGTCATTTGGCATTTACTTGACTAGGCACTTACAGCAGCTGGAATTACTTCAGAGGTTCCTCACAAAGAAAATACAGAGTGTAAACAAATGAGCAATGCAGATCAACTAAAAGCCCTATCCTTTTACTTTGTCTCTTACCAACTATTAAGGGATGACCTATGCCTGACCTACAAGGCACTCAGAAATCCAGCCCTGATGGAGTTGCTTCACATTCGCAAATTAAACAGCACAAGGGTCACCTGATCTAGGGATTTAGACTTAGTCAGCGACTCAAATAAAACATGCTGGAGAGACAGACATTTCTCTTAGAGACTGAGCCTTCGTTGGAACAGTCTTCCTATTTACATTAAGCAAAGCACTTCCCTGAACCTCTTCAAATGTAATCAATGGATGGGGAATTGCAAACTCACATCTGAGGTAGTGCCTATATCCCTTACAGAGAGGGGTAATATGTAGGATACTCAATGCATAGGCAAAAATTCATGCCATCCCTCTTGCCCCTAGGGGCCATAAATTGGATACAACTGAGTTGTGCTTGATAGGCTTGTAAGGGCCCTTAAGCTGTTAACCTGGTAATCTCCTATGAAAAGGTTTCCCAATGTCATAAATATGGCTTCAATAACAGGTCATGACTCCATGATGACACAGACGTATATTGATAGTATACCTATTAAAGAGATATGTCCTTACCTACAACTATCATAAGTATGACGAAATAGTGTGAAATGAAGAAAC
>NC_056748.1:387765705-387903205 GCF_019279795.1 Protopterus annectens | reverse complement strand
TAGACCAGTGATTATAATACTTCTTCCATAAAGAATATCTGTATGGCATTAATCCAGCACTACACAATGGCAGCTGCACATTAGAAACTTTCTTAGCACAGCTTGGCTCTGAGGTCTCCTTTTTTTGAAAGATGTCTCTCGCTGGCTGAGACCAATTAGCCAACCTACCCTATACAATGCATAATATTCATATTTATATGAACTTTGTTCTTAGCTGTCTGCAGAGGCACAATGCTGCTATCATTACCCTGACTGCAACTCTGATGGGAGAGGCAGGGCTGCTTGGAGGCAGTGCCCCTTGCAGAAGTGGGCGATGTCCTGTATGGTCAACCCACTCAATCTGTTTTCCTGATAAGCAAGTAAATATCCTCTGTACTGTTTCATAATGTGCAGAATGCCCAACATCCAGAAACTCTGCCCCCCCACACACGCACACACACCATCCTTCCCCATTTGTGCTCAGCTGAATATCTAACATGCTTTTCACTCTCAATTCCCCACAACAAAATGAAAATTGACCCATGTACACAAAGGCTGACATGGCACTCTGGTATTCTTCATTCAGGATTCGCATTTTTAGCTCCCCACCATTTCAAACTTCTGATCTTTCAAACTGCAAAGTAAATGAATACCATACTTCTGCTGTCAGAAGATTCAGTAACTACATACACACACTAATAAGCACGACAGCTGGCAGCTTCTAAGTTAGTCTATTACTACCGAAACACTATATATAAATAAAGATATCCAGCGCAACAAATACTAGGTATTAAGTTGTGAAAAAGTTTTGCAAAAGTGGTATAACGTGGCTTTTTTTTTTATTTGGTTCTAATAATATTGTAAAGAATATTGCAAAGAAAGTCATGAAATTCAATGTTATTAAGCACAAATCTGCATATATTCTAGATATATTACAATAATTATAACAATTTGCTTGAATACATTATCTTTTGTCTTATGAAGTCCCCATAAATAGTGAATTTCTTAATACAATTTACTCCTTACTGCAATGCTTAATTCACTGATCACTTTTTTATAACATTTTATATTACTTTTTACACTGAACTGTACTGTACAAATCAAGATCATTTTCAACCACAACCTACTTATAATATGAGCAGAGTGGAGGAGGGGCGTTGACTACAACTCTGATCTGAGATATATAAGTATCCTGTTTTTTTTGGATTTATACTGATTATTGTTTCTAGCAATTTATATATAGCACTTTTTATTGCCTGCTGCATAGTTTTTACTGCATTTTATTGCTATTAACTAATCTGCATGGGTAACTGATTTGTTTGCAGTTAAAAGCATTCTGTAGAGTCTCGTTGCTCCTTTATCTGTTTAAAAACTTTAATTTTGTGGCTTTCTGTAGTGTTTACTGTCTAAAGAGTGTAGGCTAATAGCTTTAGTATTGGTCCTCACCATCCTACCCTGTTGGTGTCTTGTTGTTATAAGTGGTGGCTTTGCAGTTGCCTGCCCCTACTGTAAATTTGATCTGGGACACTTCTCCCAGTCTAGTGTCATTAGCTCATTCTACCTAATACAGAGAGAACATCTGAGAAGGCCTTCTGTTCCTCCTTTCTCCCTTTCAAAAAAAAATTGCCTGAATCTCCTTGTGTTCTGACTGCTTCTCAAACATTTTGGAAATATAGAGTATAATTTAGATAATTATTTATAATTGTATTTGCCTTAATATTGCTACAACTCAAGTGCTCTAGGTTGCACTGCATCTGAATTGTTTGTGTGTTTTAGCTACTTTTCTGTATATATAGACTTCTCTGTATATGTAGACTAGCTACTTATTCTGCTGTATTACTGCCTCTTAAATCGTTTTTCAGTTGTGCACTTGCCTTGCTTTATTTAAAAAGTTTTAAATTGCTAATTTTGTAGAGTTTTAATTGCATTTACTGTTTAGGACTACACACTCAAGTGAGTTAGCCTTTTCTGTGTTTATTTACTGTATTATTGCATTGTTTAGCATGTTTTAACAAAAAAAAATATTATGTTGTTTCTTGTTTCCCACCTTTCCTAGTCAGTCCAGATCCCAGGCTTTGCTTGTCTCGTGACTTTATTTTCTGTGTTCAGAGCTATCCAGACCTTGCTGTGGTAGAGGGAAGTCCTACTGCTTACCAGTGGGAGTGGTGAGCATTGTACTGCCTATCTAACACTAGAGGAGTGGTTTCCAGCTCTGAAATTGTAATTTTATTAGCCTTTTTGGGCTGATTTCTATCCCTTTCAACTTTCTGGCTTAAAAACGTGTGTGTTTGCACATTTTTCGCATTGTGCAGCACTGCGAGGCTACATTTAAACTATTCCAGGTGCCAGAAAGTCTGCTTTTCAAAATTTCCCTTAGAACTAGCTGGTTTCTCAGTAGTAGCACTAAAATCTGAACCCCTGTGACTAGCACTTGCTCTAGAACCTGCTGGAAAGCACTAGGAAGCCTAAAACTGATACAAGCACTCAACTCTCCTTGACAATAAGGAGAAATTAATCGTAGGCACTAAACAGCCTATAACTGCAAAGTACCTTGCAAAGTTAAGGGAAAACAGCTCTTATACTTTGCAAAAAAAGCACCTAAACAGGCATGTCCAGGGGTCAGCTTCCGGTGATTTCTCCTGTCCACCTGATGAATCTGGGCATACTGGGGCAATGCGGCAACTGCCTCATGTACACAGACAACCCTCTCCTTCTACCACCTAACAATACAAACTGCGAGAGATGCACTTACATAGCCAAACTGGAAGCAAAGCTCTCTCCGGGCCAAGATTGTGCTAGACAGTCAAGAGGAGAAGATTAACACCTGCACTGCACCTCAAGCAACTCATAACCCTTCAAAACCCACACCATCAACACCCACACAATAGCAACACTAAACCCACATATGTGGAGGCCCTTAACATTAACCTGACCAAGCAACAAGGATCTCCGAAGCTGAAACACAAACACCAGTCACAATCAAAGTGATACATAGCTCACAATGCCAGTGTGCCACTCAACAACAACCCTGAAGGCAAGACAATGTACCCAACACTTTAGTCATAGGTGACTTTATAGTCAGGCACACTGATGTCCCACTCACCAGGCTGAACAAGGAGAAAATTACAGTCAGCTGCCTGTTGGGTACCAGGATCCGCCACATAATGCATGCTCTCAAGTCACTCCACAACAAGTACAAATATGACTCTGTCATTGTCCATGCTGGAGTGAATAACTTGAGACGTACCTCCCTGGACTACATGAAGAGACATGGAAGAGCTCTCGGATCATGTGGCCCATGCAGGTATGACCCTAGCCCTGAGTAGCATCCTGCCTTCACCCAGAATGATACCACAGTATAAGGACAAAATGATTAACTTCAACAATTGGCTAAGCTTCCGGTATCTTTCAAAGTGGATCCAGTATCTGTCTGCCTGGGAAGACATGATCGACAAACCACGATGCTTTGCCAGAGATGGTCTGCACCTGTCAGCCCTGGGATTCAGGTTACTGCCTAAAGCTCTTGCCACCCCTAAAGTGCCTTTTTTAGGCAAGGTTCAAAGGACAAAACCACCACCGTAACAGATACAAGCATGCAAATTCTGAAGATAATGCTACTCAATGCTAGAAGTCTAAACCTCAAAATGCACTCTCTCGAGGCACTCCTAAAAATGTAGAACATCGATATCTGTGCAGTAACTGAGACCTGGTTCAAGGCTCCAGAGAGCACCCCTGCAATACCAAGCTACAACTCTTACCACACTTTTCGGCCACAAAACCAAGACCGAAACACTAAAGGTGGAGGAGTGTCCATATTCACCAAGGATAGTCACACCTCCAGGCTAGTTGCCCAACACAATGCATCTGAAATTCTCCAGGTGCAACAAACACTAGGTAAGACTGCAATCCAAATTGTAGCTTGCTACAGATCCCCCACCATGCCCCAAGATTCTGACTACACCTTTTTAAACATACTGGAAAAAATTAAGATACAACCAAACACCCTAATACTGGGTGATTTAAACTACCCTGCCATTAACTGGGAAAACTACTCGGATACCAACTCCTTTTCCCAATGGTTCTTGGAATTCATAAATTCCAACACCCTGGATCAACTAATCCATTGTCCCACCAGGGGCTCCAATATCCTAGACCTGGTCATTACCAACATGGGAGATAGATGCTCCACACCAGTGGTCACCCCCTCATTGGTCAAGTCTGACCATAAGCAAATCACCCTTGACATCCACATCCCACTCCCACCCCTAGTAAGGAAACCTCCTTAAAAAACTTCTCCAAAGCTAACTTCATGCTACTGAAGTCAGAAGTGACAAACCTCATGACACCCATGCAGACGGGATCTGAAAGTTCGACTGTAGAATCCTACACTAAGGCACTGTACGAGCACATCCACTCGTGCATGAATCGTGCCATCCCAAATAGAACCGAGATGCTCTCCTCCAAAAAAAGGAAGCCAATCTGGTGGTCCCCTGCTATAAACAAACTATACAACAAAAGGAAGAAACTGTTGCAGAAGAGAGGAAAATCCCAGATGCAAAAAACTCCCTCACCAGCCTCAGTAAGAAGCTGAGATCCCTGATAAAATCCTCAAAAGCTAGTTATGAAAATAAAATTGCCAAAGATTCCAAAGAAAACCACAAGGCATTCTATAGTTATGTCAAGAATCTAAGTGGCAATGCTCAGATCTGCTCTGAGCTACAACAGAATGGCATTAAATATACTGATCCCAAGGATATTGCCACTATCTTGGCAGATTGATTTAATGCCAACTTCACCCCTTAAAGGGCCCATCTCAATACCAAAAGATGGCCAAATTCCGGTAATCACAGCCACATAGGTAGAAACCACACTCTCCAAAGCTAAGAATACAGCATCCATGGGACCAGATGACATCCCAGGCTGTGTACTACATGAACTACAAAATGAACTGGCACCTCACCTAAGTGTCATGTTTAATCATAGACTCACCTCAGGCTTCATGCCCACTGAGTGGCGCATAGCTACAGTTATCCCACTCCACAAGGGGCAATCCACCTTGGATCCCGGGATCTACCGTCCCATCAGTCTGACAAGCCTGATCTCCAAGGGCATGGAATGCATTATCATGGAACTTATAAACAAAGACATTGGCAACCTTCAAACACTGGACCCCACCCAGTTTGGGTTTGTGAAGGGCCGATCTTGTCTCCTGAACCTGAATGACTTCTTCGAATCAGTCTCCAGAGCTGTGGACAAGGGTAAGGCGGTCCACACAGCCTATCTGGACCTCGCCAAGGCCTTCGACACCATCCCCCCACACTGGAATCATAGATAAGCTTACTAAGCTGGGTATAAATCCCTACATCACTTGATGGGTTGCCAGCTGGCTTACTGACAGAACCCAGACTGTAAAAGTAGCCGACTCCAAATCCAGCTCCAGACAAGTGACAAGTGGAGTACCTCAGGGTTCAGTCCTGGGACCACTCTTGTTTGGCATCTACTTCTCTGAAGTACAGGCCAACACTAAGGGACTCTGGCTAACAAAGTTTGCAGATGACTGCAAACTGGGAGCCATTACTGAATCCCCAAATGATGTGGATATTCTACAAAAGGGCCTTACAGAAACAGGTGCCTGGTGCCAGAGCCATGGGATCAAGGTTAATGCCAAGAAGTGTACAGTTATCCCCAATGGAAAAAAACACGTACCCATGAATTACCACATAGGTGGCAGTACACTAAACATCGAAAGTGTGATGAGAGACTTAGGGACACAGGTGAACAGTGGTCTCACTTTTGATAACCACATCACCACAACAGTCAGGAAATCCTTCTATGTGGCACACCTCATCACTAAGGGCTTTTCATCCAGAAAAAAGGAGGTCATTGTCCCACTGTACACATCCCTCATTAGACCCATTATTGAGTATAATGCCCTGTTTGGTATGTACCTCACAAGACATCTGCAACAGCTGGAAAGGCCACAGAAATACCTCACTAAAAGAATCACAGGCCTAAAGCAGATGCCATATGCTGACCGTCTAAAAAAACCTCCAGCTACACTCTGTGGCATATCGTCTACTCAGAGGCGATCTCTGCTTAACATACAAGGCCACGTCAAACCCTGAGCTGTTGGACATGCTCCATTTAAAGAAATCCCAATCCCTCAGAGCCACACGCTCCAAGGATCTAAACCTTGTCATCACAGTGAACAAAACATGCTGGAAGGATAGGTTCCTGACCCAGAGACTCCCCATACTCTGGAATAGACTGCCCATACATGTCGAGCAGAGCGCCTCCTTGGCCCTCTTCAAAAGGAACCTTGATGATTGGATGGGAGATGTGAAATTCACCCCATGGATCATGTCAGTCGCCCTGCTAGACAGGGGTCCAGAGAAGTAAATATTGTGGGAAGAAATATCCAGGGAATTGTTATGGCTAGGCTTGTCTAGGCCCTAGTGCCGATAGCCTAGTACCAACCTATGAACCTATAATATATTAATGTATGAACTTAAAATGTTTCCTTTCTTGGCAGCTTTTCACCCTACTGCCTGCTGACCATAAGATCCTTTCTTGGTCAGTCAGTCCATTCAGTCCTTCATAGGGCAAGAGCCAACTGAGATGGTAATCACCATGCAACTAAAAGGAGTGTTTTACAGTTTTTCCTGAATATTCTCTCAGGCCTAATGTAACTCAGCTGGACAGACACTGAGGAGAGGACAATGGAATAGGTTGACCATCAAGGACATCTCTCATTTCTGCAAGGGGCATTGCCTCTTAGCAGCCCTGTTGTAGGAGTACTGATCTTTCCAGTCCCCACCAAGGAGAGTGCACTACCCTGTTTATAGCAGAGTGTACACAAACCCCACCATCCTCCCAGGAGAGGCCAAAGGGCCATGCCCCTTCACTTCTCTCCCTCCTTTCCTGGCTCCTCCAGTTCCAGGGCTACTAACTAAACTACAGGCTCCATCCCTATGCACTACAGAGCCAAGCATCCTTGTAAGATTCCAGTGTAAGAGTATAACTTGCAGCTTCACCATCAGGCTGTAACAAGTACTCATAACATCAGCTTTTCACTGCCTGACTAAAATTTAGACTTTCTAAGTGTGCTGTCATGTAAGCTAACAAAATGTTCACAGAAGCTGCATTACAGAATAATAGGAAAAAGCAGGAATGATAGATGGAGTCTGAGATTAAAAACATCTTTTTCTATGGATCACTTCAGTAATGAGAAATGCAAATACAAGAACAATGTCACTTACAAACCAAACTTGAGTTTTTAAAATATTATATTTTGTTAAAGTTCTGTTGATGGCACCAGCTGCTTTAGAAATAATGTCTGGAATAGACCTGCCCACCTAATTGGAAACACACTTGAGCAACGTGCTCGCAATGTGCAGGCACTAAATGACAGAAAAAAACTTTGTCTGGGCTGAAACAGCATAGGCTTGCAGGTAAAGGACCTGCTGCTTCAGTCACCACCTTCTCCCAGTTTAACTCACTTTTAGATTGTTTTTTCTCTACAATTTGATTCCAGTACTGTGTAGGTACCTGAAACCTGCTTGTACTTTCATTTTCTCACTTTGGTAACAAAGGAAAGGAAAGACCACCAACTTTTTTTAAGATTAATGTCTCACATAAATTGCTGAAGAATTTGTCTACACCTGCATGACATACCGCAGACGCAGAGAAATTTGTAGTCAGGCACTGCTGACAATCTTATATCCTGCTGATGTCAGGAGCTCAGGCTGCTGTAAACAAGACAGAGATGTGTGAATCTGTTTTCTATTGTCTTTCCTGTAGAAAGAAAGAGAACTTACACTGGTCCATATCTGCTTACAATGTATCCAAGCCTTTCATAGCAAAACAGAGCAAATGAATCAGTCAATGGTTCAAATACATTTGTTACTTTGACAAATTTACATAAGCAGCATCACAGTATTGAAATGCTAAGCTTTAAACTTTAAATGTTTGCTGTTTATACTACTTTACATTTAAGATAACCTGAATGCAGTATCAGCCATAAACACGCTATACAACAGAAGGCGGAAGCTATTACATGACAAGGCAAAATCCCATAAAGGGAAGGCATCCTTGATCAGTACCAGTAAGAAACTTCGATCCCTCATAAAATCAACAAAGGCCAGCTTTGAAAGAAAGATCGCCAAGAACACTAAAGATAATCACAATGAGTTCTTTAGCTACGTCAAAAATCTGGGTGGCAGTTCTCAGATCTGCTCTGAGCTGGTGCATAATGGCACAAAACACACTGAACCCACAGACATTGCCAACATCCTGGCGGACAGGTTCAGTGCAAACTTCACCTCCCCTTCCCCCCCAAAAGGGCCTGTGTCTATTCCAGAAGAATGCAGTCCCACAGACACACAGGTGAAAGCAGCCCTCTCCAAAGTAAAAAACACAGCATCAATGGGACCAGATGGTATCCCGGGCTGCGTCTTACACGAGCTCCAAAATGAACTAAACCCTCACATGAATTCTCTGTTCCAACTCAGCCTTACCACAGGTTATGTACCCAAAGAATGGCGTACAGCAACAGTGATCCCACTCCACAAAGGTGGTGCCACAACAGATCCCGGGAACTATTGCCCTATAAGCTTGACTAGCCTGGTCTGCAAGGCTATGGAGCGCATCATCTTGGAACTCATTAACAAAGACACTGGAAACCTCCAAACATTGGACCCTATCCAATTCGGCTTTGTTAAGGGCAGATCTTGCCTCTTAAACCTAGTTGAGTTCTTCGAAACAGTTACCAAAGCCTTAGATGAGGGAAAGGTAGTCCACACAGCCTACCTAGACCTCGCTAAGGCCTTCAACACAATACCCCACTCAGGTATCATAAATAAGCTTACCAGCTTAAAAATCAACCCATACGTCACAAGATGGGTTGCAAACTGGCTCAGGTTTAGAACTCACATGGTCAGAGTTGCGGGTGCCATGTCCAACTCTAAACCAGTCACAAGTGGCATCCAACAGGGTTCAGTTCTGGGACCACTCTTGTTCGGTATATACTTCTCTGAGGTACAGGCAAACACGGGTGGACTGTAGCTGACAAAGTTCGCAGATGACTGCAAACTGGGAGCCATAATTGACTCTCTGGCTGACACAAGCATCCTCCAGAAAGGCCTTTCAGAGACTGATAGCTGGTGTCAGAACCATGGCCACAAGCTAAACGCAAAAAAATATATAGTCATCCCCTTTGGGAAAAACAAAGAGCCCACAATCTACCATATAGGAGGAAATCCACTAATTACGGAAAAAGTAATCAGGGATCTGGGGACCCAAATAGATAGTAGCCTCTCCTTTTACAATCACATTGCCAAAGTGGTTAGAAATACCTTCTATATATCCCACCTAATCACAAAAGGATTCGCATCTAGATCAAGAGAGGTCATTGTGCCCCTCTACTCATCACTTATCAGGCCCATAATTGAGTACAACGCCCCATTTGGGATGTACCTTACCAGACACCTGCAACATCTGGAGAGACCTCAAAAACACCTCACCAAGAGGATCATGGGCCTCAAACAGTTGCCCTATGCAGCTCGACTAAAGAAACTCCAGCTCTACTCAGTTGCTTACCGCCTACTCAGAGGTGATCTCTGCCTGACATACAAGGCCATGTCCAACCTGGAATTGTTCGACATGCTCCACCTCAAGAAAACCAAATCCACTAGAGCTACATGCACCAGGGATTTAAACCTTAACACAACAATAAATAGGACATGCTGGAGCGATAGATACATATCCCAAAGGCTTCCCGCACTCTGGAATAGAATCCCAGTCCATGTTAGGCAGAGCCCCTCACTGACCCTCTTCAAGAGAAATCTTGACGAGTGGATGGGTAATCATAAATTTGCTCCTGGGATCACTTCTATGGCCCTGCTGGACAGAGGCTCAGGAATCTAGTCTAAAAGGGAGGAGAAAGCCAACAAATTCTGGCTAGGCTTATAAATGCTCTAGGGCAGATAGCCTAGTACCTACCTACTTATGAAGATGTCTGTGACATTTGGAGAAAAGTCAGAAAATATTTTCTTGTAATTCTTGTAAAGTAGGGTTACCACCTGTCCCACTTTGCGAGGGACAGTCCCTCTTTGGGCAGTTGTGTCCTGCAAAAAAATTGAAAAAATGGCAAATGTCCTGAGATTTTAGGACAAAAATATTTCCTATATTTTCTTTAATAGTTGCATAAAACAGTTAATTTGTATCTGAAACACCTAAATATTATAATAAACAGAATAAGCAACTCAAATGCTACAAGAATAAGTTTTTATTCTGGCAAAAAAGTGAATTTCTGTCCTTTGTACTGGCCATAGGTATGTTTTTGTCCTGCAAAACCTGACGTTTCTACAAAAAATGTCCCACTTTGGGCATTTGAAAAGGTGGCAACCCTATTGTAAAGTATCAGTACATTTAACAAAGTGTCGGGAGAGTGGCTGTCAATTCATCTTGGATTACAAAAAGATAGCAATTTAGCAACTGTTCTGGTTGCTGTATAATTCCTTAGCATACTGTAAAACAAGCCCTGAGACTCACACAAATGAGAGCCATTCAAGAAATAAAAGCAGCAGTCCTTTTACAGTCACAGTGACTAGCACTAATTCTATTATATGTCAATGGCATTGGAATACACCACCATCTCCTTATGTCTAGCATGACTCACATAAAGCAGACTTGAATTGAATCATGAGAAAGAGAAAGGCTTGAAGAAAAATAAGATTACGTTGATATGTCAAGCCTCATTGACAGGCATTTTGCAGAAAACATTAAAATTCTATAAGAAGCAGTTAGCATGATTCTGAGGTGTTAAAATAGCTCAGAAAACAGAGATAGAATGAAAAAATAGATTTTTTTAGTTCTAAGGTGGAGTTTTCCTATAAACGCAAATTTGACAAACAGTGAAACTGAATGGAGGGAAAAGGCAGGGGACTTGAAGGGCAGATCATTCACTTTACTTTATTACAAAAAAAAATCATGTAAAATCTGAAGGTTTAAGAGGATGTTTTGGTGCAGTCTGCAACTTTCACATTGTTCATGTACAGCTGAAAACTTGAGTGAAAAGGTGTACTTTGTTGTTTCTGGAGAAGAAGGAGCAAACATACTCAGAAAGTAACAAAACGTTCTGCATCTATTTTAATCTGCCTCTGAATCTGCAACAACCATGATTAGTGAACCTCACTGGTTCATACGTAAATACTAGGCTAACTACCCTGAAGGACCATTTTAAGCCTAGCTAAAACCCTGAGGTCAGAATCATCCCTGTCACAATGTCTGTGAGGTGAAGACCTTAACCATTATGCTGCCATATCTGCCCAATTAAGACTATCTTGTTAAGTGACATGCTGAAGGTTACACAGTAGGCAACAGTGGAAAGATTCAAACCCTGCATCCTTGGTACAGAAAGCAGTTTATTAACAAGTCAGAGCTTAGTACTATGTGCCAACTGCCTTTGCAGGTATGAATGTTAAAATAAGGGTGAAACATGTGAATACTCTGGGTTCTGAAGAAAACTGTTCATTTGCTCCAAATGCAAGCGATAGTGCATCTCTAGTTATGGCATCGCAAGGCCAATTATTATTCAAGCTCTGATGTGGCAAGTTGCCTCACAACAGACTGTCTAATACTTCTTTGTCTATATTTATTTAATTTGTGTGAGGGGTGATCCAAATAGGACATTTTACAGACTTACTCTAGACAAAGCAATGTAAAACACAAGCAAATGATTAAGTGAAACAGCAGGCTCTCCATGTGCAAAGGGATAAAATCCTGTGACTGAGATGATGCAGTGTTAGCAGTCCAGGCACTGGAGAGGACAGCTAATGAAGGTGAGACCGAGTAGCTTATTACACCTGACTTATCCTGGATGGAAAAGGGACAGCGCAGCCCAGCTCACTCATGACTGGCATCTAGCAGAAGCAGGATCACAGCTTGAGCCATGAAGGACAAAGATAGCCTCTTCAAATAAGCTGTGTGTATGCACAGTAGCTGTAACAGCATGTACACGAGTTATTATGGAAGTGTTACTGGTATATCTCAAACTTCAGCCAGACACAGAGTGGTGTTATGCTTTGGTACACAGGACTGCTTTTCTTGAAAATGGGGAGGAGGTGCCATGTTGTTCTCTGGCAAGGGCACAGTAAGGGGGTTTAAAATCAGATCCTCAAACTGTTAGGATATGGGCACTGACAACTCTCCAAAAAAGTTGAGAATTCAGCATGGAGTGTGTTGAATAGAACTGTAGGGCAGGGGACCAAGAATCTTCAAGACTTTTTTGTATGACAACTCCCTTCAGTACACTATCACTCCTACAGCCCGTCTCAGAAAACTAGGTGGACCAGAAATGCCCAAATCAGCTTTCTTGGAACCTTGTTGTATTCTTTTGCCAAGTCAAGACATGCCCGATTGGACTCTTTCCTCACCTCTTGCTTCTTCTCAACTAGTGGTCTCATTGCAAACATAGGGTTGGTTGTACTGCATCCTAATCTGAATCCTACCCATTCATCTCCCATCTTATCAACCACCCTCTCCAGAACTTTCATGCAGTATAAAAGAGTTTGATACTTCTACATTGCCTGCAGTTGTTGAAAAGTTCCTTATGTTTTTGTATACTGGCACTAGAATGCACATTCTCCAGTCATCTGGGATATGCCCGTTTCTCCATACTGCTATAAGTACCACCTGGAACCATTTCTCCCCTAACTCATCCAATGTCTTGATAATATCTGCCATAACCTCATCTGAGCCTGCTGCCTTCTTTGACTTCCTTTTCCTAAGTGCTGTTCTTACTTCTTCTAAGATGGACTCCTTCACTTCTTTCATTGTGGGATATGCCTGGAGCAGTACAGTTTATGTGGAATTTTATTCATTCATACACTGTTGGAAATACACCTTCCATTTGCTTTGATGTCCTATGGACTGGGGAGTAGGTTGTTGCTTGCATCCCATTTGAAGAGCGTCTGATAACAAGTCTTCTTTATCCTTCTGTCTTTGGCTTGCAACCTGACAGTTTCTTTGTGGCATATTCTAACTTTGCAGAAGCTGGTAGAATGCCTATATGCTATTGCCACTGATATATTAGCCTCACTATTAGCCAATCAGTAATCCTTCATAGTCTGACCTTTCTTTTCCATCTTCCAGTTTTTGTTGTACTGCTCCTCTCTTTTGATGGCTTTCTAGACTTCTGCATTTCATTACCAGCTTTCCTTATATACCTTATTTCCATACCTGTCTCAGTAGCATACCTAGTCTATAATCTTTGTACATCGTGTTTTGAAGAGCTGCCATTCTTCTTCAACATCATCTATTTCCTCTTCTTTCTGAGGTGCTAAAGCTCTGTGTATTTCCCTGAATGCTTGTGCTTTCTCTCCAGTCAATTTCCAGGTCTAGTCTCTGTTGACCTTAGAGTGTTCTCTGACCAGTGCTTGCAGCTGATTGTGACAATTAGTAGTTTATACTACAGGCTGACATTTACACTGGGGATGACTTTTCAATTGCTGATTCTACTCCAATGCCCTTTCCTTAAAAGAAGGAAGTCTACTGGAGTTACAAATTGGCCACTCTTGTACATGACTTTGTGACTGTCTCTCTTGGTGACCAGTGTGTTGGCCACCACCAAGTAATTTACCAGAACAAAGTCTAGAATAGCCTCTCTTCAGTTTTGTCATCATGTAGGCCTCACATCCTGTTCTCTGTCCAGATATGTATATTCAGGTCCCCCATTATCAACACTAATTCATGACATCCTACTTCAGCTAGTAGGTCCAGCAACTATGGTCTGAATGCACTCTTTCCCTCACCATCACAACCTTGTTTTGGGGCATAGGCTTAGGCTGAACCTATGAATACTACCTTATCCTTACACAGGAATCTGACTGTCATGAGTGTGCAACTAATTCTGATGACATCCCTCAGTCTTCTGAAGCCTCTTCCTCACCACAATTCTTACATCATTTCTAGTCTGTCCTCTCCCTGGGTAGTAGACTCTGGATCTCAAGCCAAGTGGCTTTGCTGCACTGCTCCTCCCTCTTGTCTCCTGATACAGAGAATGTTCATCCTCCAACTTAACATCATGTCATCCATTTCCAAGCCATGACCTGTTAGTGAACCTTTACTGAGTGCAGCAATCCTGAGTTCATTTTTGGCAGGTTGATTGGTTTTATGTTTGGCTTTCACTCAACAAACATGTCCTAGGTAACCCAAGCTGGACAACTGGAAATCGGCCAGTCAGTAGCTCATTGACACATGCCTGCTGGGCTTTATGGCAGGCACACACTGGCCAATAGGGGACATACATCTCTTCCACCATTTGCAATGGCCGGTGTCAGACTGAAGTAGACTTGGCTCTCAACCCATTTTTCACCAGCAAATACTCACATCCATTTTTGGCAACATTAGTCAACATGACCAAATCACCTAGAAAAAGAAGTTATGTACCTACCATAACGTTCCATGTTAGTTGTCTTCATCTCGCCTTCCTTCTTGCTGTTTGAGTTCGGAGCCAATCCTCGGTTCCAACTCGGCCATCTTCTATAGCTTAAGAGCTGTTTACTGGCTCGAGGCTACCCCTAATCCCAGAATGCCTAGCATCAGCTACCCAGATCTCGTTTGTGATAGCGCACACTAGAAATAAGTAGAGTAGCCAGTTACCTAAAAACTGGTTGTCCAATACACCTAAACAAGGAAAGAGTCATAAATTACCTGGCATGTGAAGTAATAAAAGATACTCAGCCAGCGAAAACAAAAGGAACTCCTCTCAATCCTCTAGGAAGGGGGAAGGAGGGAGGGATGCAAGAAGGAAGGCAAGATGAACTAACATGGAACGTTATGGTAGGCACATAACTTCTTTATGTTAAGATGTCCATCTCGCCTTCATTCTTGCTGTTTGGGACAGCGTCCCTAGCACCTAAAATCCCAGGTGGCTCATTGGAGCAGACTCTTCAGAACAGTAGAACCAAAGGAAGCTCTGCTCTGGGAGACCATATCCACCTTGTAATGAGAGATAAAAGTATGAGGGTTTGCTCAAGTGGCAGCTGCACAGATTGAGTCTATGGGCAACCTAGACTGAAAGGCTACAGAGGTGGCTAATGCTCTAGCAGAATGACCTTTTGGTTTAGCTGGTAGCTCTTAATTTTGTAACTGATAAATAAAGGCAATAGTATCAGATAACCATCTGGATAAGGTCACCTTAGAAACTGGAAGGCCTTGTTTGCTTGAAAGCATAAAAAAGAAATAACTGGTCTGACTTTCTTAGTTCCTTAGTTCTATGGAGGTAAAAACGCAATTGTCTGTGCACATCCAGTTGGTGGAGCTTGTATTCTGCCTTGTTGCTGTGATTGGGAAAGAAAACTGGGAGATCTATGGATTGATTTAAATTGTTCTCTGAGCAGACTTTAGGAATAAAGGATGGATTGATCCTCAGAGAAACTCTGTCCTTGTGAAACACCAGGTGAGGAGGACGAAAACATAGTGCTTGAAGTTCTGAGACACGTCTAGCTGAAGTGATAGCAACCAGAAAAAGTGTCTTCCAAGAAAGAAATTTTAAGGAACATGATGCTGCCAGTTCAAAGGGAGGCAAAATTAAGGAAGCTAAAACTAAATTGAGATCCCAAGGAGGAGGGGGATCTCTAACTGGGGATCTAAGAAGAGATGCTCCTCTCATAAAGGCCTTGCAGAGCTTATGAGACATTATGCTAGAATTGAACATACCGATATGAAAATTAGAAATGGCAGCTAGCTGTACTCTAATGGTAGCGGAAACCGCACCAGACTGAAAAGGTTGTGCTAGAAATTCAAGAATTTCATGGACTGGGGCTAAGAAAGGACCCAAATTTCTAGATTCTGCCCAGTAAGAAAATCGTTTCCATTTACTAGCATATGTTTTCCTGGTACTAGACTTATGTGAGGAAACAATAACATCACGGACTGCTGGGGAGATACTGGAAAGCCTGGCTAAGGTTGGAAGTGGAGTAACCAAGCTGTAAGCTGGAGAATTTGAAGGGATTGGTGCAATCCGCCTGATTGATGAATCAGAAGATCTGGAACCGGGTCCTGAATCCACAGTTGATCCAGAAAGTGGAGGTGCAGGAACGGGAACCATATCTGTTGAGGCCAATATGGGGCAATGAGGATCATTTTGCAACCCAACGATTTTGCTTTCTGTATGAGTCTTGGCATTAGGGGAAAAGGGGGAAAAGCGTAAAGGAGTCCCTGAGGCCAATCATGGACTAGAGCATCTCTGGGTATATGACTTGGAAGAGGAAGTAGGGAGAAGTAGCTGCTGCATTTGTTGTCAAGAGGAGTGGCAAATAGATCGCAGCAAGGCTGTCCCCATTTGCGGAAGATAAGATCCGCAACTTCCTGATTCAGAGACCACTTGTGAGGCAGGAGGACAGCTCTGCTGAGCCTGTCCGCTATGACGTTGGATTTCCCAGGGATGTGCATTGCTATCAGAAAACGTTGGGAGGAAATCGCCCATTGCCACAGTCTGAGTGCTTCTCGATACAAGGGGTAAGACCTGGTCCCACCCTGTTTGTTGATGTACCACACCACTGACATGTTGTCTATTTGGATTACAATGGTCCTGGAAGGAAGAGAGTCTTGAGGGGCTTGCAACGCTAGGAGCACCGCTCTTATTTCTAGGACACTGATATGCAGATGGTACTCACGAGGTTGCCAAGTGCCTTGGACTGTCCTGCCTAGATAATGCCCCCCCCACTCTATCAGGGAGGCGTCCGTGGTCACTATGGCTATCACAGGGGGTTGTATGAAGGGTCTGCCCTGAATCACTAGTGGGGAGACCATCCACCAAGAAAGGTGCCTTTTGCATGTTTCTGTGATCAGGATCATGTAAGACATGGGTAGCTCCTGGAAAGACCACTGCGTGAAAAGAAGCCACTGAAGGATTCTCATGTGGAAACGCACTAATGGGATTAGAAGAATGGCAGCTGCCATGGAGCCTAGAGCTTGAAGGACATATCTGACTTAAATCCTTTTACTCTGCATTAGAATTAACACTTGTTGATGAATAGTGGAAACTCTTTCCTGTGGTAAACTTGTAAACATTTCTTTTGTGTTTAATTCTGCTCCTATGTATGTGACAGACTGACAGGGCAACAAGGCAGATTTTTCAAAATTTACTGTAATGCCTAGTTGAGTGCATAATGTGATTGTATAATCCTGTGCCTCTAAGAGTTGATGCCTGGAGGTAGCAGTCAGGAGACAGTCGTCTAGATAGGGAAACACCTGGAATCCTTGACGTCTCAGGTGAGCCGTGACTACTGCCATACACTTGGTGAACACCCTGGGGGCTGAGGTGAGACCAAAGGGCAGAGCTCTGAACTGGTAATACCCGGAAGCGAAGAAATCTCCTGGAGCATCTGTCCATCTTAATATGGTAGTACCCGTCCTGAAGATCTATCGAGCACATCCAATTGTTCTTACCCAGAAAAGGGAAAATGGACTGCAGTGTCACCATCCGGAACTTTTCTTTTTGTACAGATTTGTTCAATCTGCTGAGATCCAGTATTGGTCTCCAGTCCTCTGTCTTTTTTAGTACTAAAAAGAATCTTGAGTAAGTTCTGGGTCCTAGTTGGTCTGCAGGGACTTCTTGAATGGCTCTTTTTTCTAGCAGTCTTGAAACTTCTGTGACTGCTTGATCCCTTAGATTGGGTGGGACATCTGGGATGGACTATTTTGATTCTATGGGGGATTGATGGAAGGAAATTTCGTAACCTCCGGATATAATGGAGAGTACTCATCTGTCTCTTGTTATATTTTGCCAGGCTTTTGGGTACAGAGAAAGTCTTTTTCCAACTGCCTCCAGAGGTGAACAGTCGGGCAACCCATCAGGGATGCTGGAAGGGCTTGGCAGAGAAGGTTTCACTGTCACCCTGGTTTTGCGGTCCCCCTCTGCCATGAGGGCGGCGTCTGTTATTGTTGTTTCCCCCTCTGCCCCTGGGGGAAAAATCACCACATGTGTCAGGCAAGGTTCCCTGGGATTTTTGGAACCACATCTTTCCGCTCCTCTGACCCATGGGATAAGTCTGAAAGGGGTGGAAAAATGGACTCCCACGGCAGAGAGAGTCTTGCCTTCCTGCTCACACCTGGTCAACGTGTCTTTCACCTGAGACCCAAAGAGAAAGGAGCCATCAAAGGGAGTATTGGTGAAGGACGCTCAAAAGGGTTCCGCAAACTGACACAGCTGCATCCAAGCATGTCTCCCGAGAGCCACACCTGTCCCTGCGGCTCTGCTCACTCCATCGGTTGCATAGGAAATCAGCCTCATGGAGGAGTTGACTATGGAATTAAGAGTCGCAAGCTGAGAAGTTAATTTGGCTGGTACTCCCTCAGCTGTAGGATCTTGTAGGGTATCTCCAAGCTCTTTCAAGAGATCCCTTTGAAGACGTGTAAAATGGTAGAGATAGTTCAGGGACCTCATTGAAAAGGTTGCTGAAGCAAACATTCACTTTCCATATTTGTCCATCGTCTGAGACTCTTTGTTTGGAAGATGAAACAGATGAAGAGGTTTCTGCTAACTCTTTCTTGGTGGCTGCTACTACCACCATGGCATCAACGGGCACACCTTTGGAGAGGAATTGTTTGTCCTGGGGGGGGGCTGTAATAAATTTGTTTGGTCTCCTCGAAGTAGGTTCCACAGAATCTGGAGCTGACCAAGACTTTCGAGCCACTACAGACATGAGTGGATCGAAAGGAGGAGATAGCCAGCAGGTGGAAGGTCAGGAGCCGAATGCATCCAGGTATACAGACTCGTCCTCGGTAGGGGCTAAAGAAGTCCAGTCCTCCCTCTGTCTAAGCATTTCAAGGATGTTCGAAAAGGAAACATCTTCAGAGGGGGACCTTGGAGACCCTTCTGATTCATCCATGTCTGTATCCGAGGTGACAGACTCAGGGGAGTCTATGTGCTTCTGCTTGCACTTCTTCTTCCAGACAGGCTCTTCTGAGTGATCAGGGGAGGCTTTGGAAGAAGAGGGATCACCCAATGGGGTGTCCTGGGGCATAGGTTCCCTACGCTTGGGGTCTGGAGGAGGAGTAGAGGTTGGAACAGACACCACGGGGAGTGGAGCCGATGGAGCTGGCAGTAGAGCTGTTTTGGGGGACAGCACACTCTGCATGACCTCAAAGGCATCCCGACCTCTAGGCAGTGAAAGCTTCGGCTCCGAAGAGACAGGAGTCTTTCTCCGCATTGAGGGTGGTGGCTCGGTGGCCGATGTTGGAGCCGAGCTCACCTGCGCCGAAGCTCCGAGGTGGAGAACAGGGTCAGACAAGGGTCCGATGCCACCCCTACCTCAGAGCCGAGAGAGCCCCGGTGCCCAGATCCCTTGATAGAAGGTACAATCGAGGTAATCGGAGCCGACGTCGGAACCAAAGGAGAGATGATGATCAGCGCTGATGGTTCTACTACCTGCAGATCCATGGTCTCCGGCTCCGAGCTAAATGTAGTCGGAGGAGGAACGGAAACAAAGGTGGCTGGAGCCAATACCTGCTGAGCTGGGCTGGACAGTAATTTTGCCAGGGCCTGTGACTTAAGCAAGAGAGGAGTGGGAAGAATGATGGCTACGTTCACTCTGTAACAAGGGTGACTTAGGTGCCAAGTGGATGGGCTCCAAGGACAGACACTTCAGTCTCTTATGGCTCCGAGATGGCTCCGAAATAGCAGATGGAGCCAACGGAGGAATTGCCTTGTCGGTGCATACTTGGTTGGTCAAGTAAAGGAGTCGGCTCCACGGCTTGACAGACTTAGGGGATTTCGCTGGCTGAGTACTTTTAGCCAGGGAATCCTGAGACTTCAATAATTCCCAAAGAATTAATTTGTTTTTGCGCTCCTGTAGGACCCTTGGACTAAAAGCGTGACATATAGAACAGGAGTCCTGCAGGTGAACAGCACCCAAACAATATACATAACCAGTGTTCCCATCTGTCAGAGACACTTAATGACAGTATGAGTCACTTTTTTGAAGCCAGATACCTTGGTATCTTTAGACATTTTCCTAACAACAACAAACTGAAGAACCACAATAACAATAAGAAAAAAAAAGTTATAATAATTATTACAACTTAAACGGCTAACCTAATAGAGGGGGAGGAGAACTCTCTAAGTTAAAATGAGTTCCAGGGAAAAGAGGCCTGCGGAAAGGAGCACACACACAATATAAGCCGAAAAAGGGTATAAGTACCAAGAGACAAAGGTTAATAACACTTTTACAATTAAAATTTTACAATAACAGCAAAAATATGTAATACAAAACAATACTAAGCTTGAGCCAGTAACGAAGCAACCTCGCAGCTGAAGCGGCAAACGAGATCTGGGTAGCTGATGCTGGGCATTCTGGGATAAGGGGTAGCCTTGAGCCAGTAAACAGCTCTCGAGCTATAGAAGATGGCTGAGTCGGAGTCGAGGACTGGCTCCAAATCCAAACAGCAAGAACGAAGGCGAGATGGACAACTTAACATCCAATTTTTACACCACTGAATGCCTAGTAGTGACATGTTGCACAGTCTGTGATCTATATTCCGCAATCTACAGGATACTACACACCACAGTTGAAGCTTGAAGTGGTTGGTCTACACAACTCTTCCCCTGATAGGCACTATCTAGAGTCCATGCTGCTGAACACAACTTGATTCTTGATGAGTTTGAGGTGGAAACATCCAGCATGTTTTTGGGAGTTAGAAGAAACCTCAGAGAGACACAGGGAGAACAGGAAAAACTACACACATGCATTGGCTGGAGGTCAAGATCGAACCTTGTACATTGTGCATGGGAGGTAAAGGCCTTAACCATTATGCCAACTGCATATTGACGTATATCTATCTATATATGGTGTGTGTGTGTGTGTGTGTGTGTGTGTGTGTGTGTGTGTGTGTGTTTATATATATGGGTCTACTTCAGCGAATCCAAAATCAGAGATCACAATATCGCAACCTCACTTATGCAAATGGTCTTCAAAAATGATGCCCGGAAAAGGAAGTACTTGGCCACCATCGAGACATTTGCCCGTTTCACCACTATAGTGTGATGTCAGAGTTGGTATATTTAGTTGGGGGGTGTGGGGATGTGCACCCCCCCCACACACTTTGGTGGGTTTTAAATGCTTCATTGCATCTATGTTGTCCTGGTGGCCATGTGGTTAGGTTCCTGGTGAACGTTTTTGCTGTTTTCAAGTTTTGCTTAAGTGAAGTTTTGTTATTTTGGTTTCGATGATTTGAGATTCGCTGATGTGGGTCTTTGATATTTTGAAGTAGACGCATATATATATATATATATATATATATATATATATATGTATGTGTGTGTGTGTGTGTGTGTATAGATATATATATATATATATATATATATATATATACATGTATCTCGATATAGATATATACATAGGGTCTATATTAAATCACTGAACACTTAAAAAAGCGAATGATGATTGATCGACCCTATGTAAGTGAAAGCTTATAATATCGAAGTGTCAGAACAGCGATTTTTTTTCCAAGGGAAAAAAAAATCGCTGTTCCAACAAAAAAAAAAAATAGAAAATAAAAATGAATTTAAACATTACATTAAGTGGGGGGCTTCGCCCCCCCCCTAATTAAATATACCAACTTCTTGACCACACTACAGTGCCGAAAATGGCAAAGTACCGAAGCGGTCAAGCAAATTCTTTCCCAGGGAAAGAATTCGCTCAACAGCCGCTTTGATATTTTCCATTTTCTGCTTTTTAAGTTCAACCAAGACGCATTTGAAAGAATGCGTCTTCGGTCTTTTAATATAGACCCTATATATATATATATATATATATATATATATATATATATATAGAGAGAGAGAGAGAGAGAGAGAGATACATAATAATCATAGGAAGTTCATGGCTACTGAGTCTAGTGAACATTACTAGAGAGAGAGAGAGACAGAGAGAGAAATACATATTAATCATAGGAAGTTAATGGCTACTGAGTCTAGTGAACATTACGCCTTTCCAGTTTCCACTCTAGATTGCTTATCTCCTCTAAAAGATGGCTGGGCTAGTCAAGCCAGGGATGGATTTATGAATACCAATCCAATTACTTAGGTTCAGTTTGAAGGAAGAAATTCTGAGTGATGAATCTGTCTCTCCACCTTGTTTTACTGATCTGCTGAAGCAATTCCTTGTTCTGCTACTTGAGGGACTGATTTGTGAAAGTACATGATATCCATGACTATTAGGAGGACCCTGACTGCTCAGAAGGTAAAGACATAAGTCTTCTCTAAGGGGGCCTATAAAACACAGAAAATATACACTGTGCTTCTAAATCTTTTCTAGTAGCTTAATTGTTAGGAACCTCTGGGGTATTTCCAACTATTTGTATGTTTAGTGAGGTAAATGTAAAGGTGGCATTGTACGCTACAACAGATCTGATCACTGCTGAATACAAAGGGACAATAACATCTTTAGAACTGGATGATAGTCTCTTGATGATAGTGCTCCAAGTAGATGGATTTCCCTATAACCATTGTTACATGGTGATGATCAAAGGAGAATTATCAACCCAGGTTCTCATGTCTCTACATTTACATTTTGAAAAAGGCATACGTACTATCAGTACTGTATGCTGGGGTATGTTTTCGCTGCCAAATGCAACAATGTTGCATCTTTTATTGTTCACTAATTTAGTCCCATTTTCAATATACCAGGCATTCATACATTTAAGATCCAGTTGGAGCGCTTCTGTGTCGGGGTTTTGACAATGACACTAGTTTGCAGTTATCCACAAACTTGGTTAGCTATAGGCCAAGGTTTTTAGTCTATAGGTTACAGAAGTAAATACGAAACAAAAGTGGTCCCAGCACTGAGCCCTGTGGGACACCACTAGCGACCTTTATATTCCATACTGCCACCTGCACAGAGTGGGTTCCATCTCTTATCGTATTTGCTGTCCACATTACAACATAGTGGTCTATCTGTAACACATTTAATTTATTAATTATGATAGCATGGGGGATGGTTTCAAATGTCTTGGCCAAATCAAGGTAGGCCATGTGGGCAATGTGAACACTGTCAACAGCATATATTACATTTTCAAAGAAGTTTACGCAGTTTATTAGACAGGATCTATCATTTACAAAACCAAATTGATTAGGATCTAGCTTGATGGTATTTTATTGTCTGTGTTAATCAGGTCTCTTATAATATGTTCCATGGCCTTACAAATCAGACTTGTCAGGCTGATGAGCATATAGTTTCTGGGGTTGGTAGTTGGGTCACCTGTATGGAATAGCATCGGCAGAGCAGTACTCCATACTTCCAGGACTGAGATACAGCCAGCCTTAGATTAAACAGATTATGGAGGGGTTCTGCCTGGGCATGTTTAGTGCTAGTAAACAAACAGCCTCATATCTGGTCCCATGGAGGAAGTGTTCTTAGTCTTGGATTTGGATGTACATAGGACTGTAAATTCTATATATTTATTTATGTAAGTATAAAGCTTCACTGCATATCAATCTGCTGAGACAATGTCTGGGATGATACTATAAGTAAATTTCAAAAAAAAAAAAAAATCATAGAATTTGAGGAGATTTCTGCACTTGAAATCTTTGAATTATGATATACTGTATTCCTTTCATGGAATTTAGACAGTTTGAGGGAAAATGCTACTAGCTTATGGTCTAACTTAATTGGAAATGGAGTTACTATTGTATTTACTTACTAGATATAAAAACGTCTGTGTTTGTATCAGGTAGTTAAAATTTCCCAGAAAGATGGAGTTCTTATTCATGGGGATTTCATTTAGGAACCTGGCATGAACATCTTGTGTCACGGAACAGGCAATAATTTGATATTTGATTTAGTTTAGTGGGATCTGGAATTCAACACATTCTACATTCTATTTGCAGGTCTCTGGAAACATGACCAAACTGATATGGTCTCAGGCAAATCTAGATATACCACATCAGCTGTCAAAGGGTACTCTGAAGGTATGGTTGGCACCAAACCCATGCATGGAGTGAGTGCTTTCTGGGCAGTTAAGCATTGTTTAAGTGATCACATAGACAGATGCAATCCAAATGCAGACGTGCCTCAAGGTCGGGCTGCTTGTTGTTTAGACTTGTGGCACTGAGCACAGCAACCTTAATTTGATTCTGTTTTGACACTGTTATGCTGGGATTTTCATTAACTACACTTTGTTTGAAAAAAGCACAATGGGGCCACCAAGGAATTTAGCTAATATTAGGAAGCCTTTAACCAGGAGGTGCAGACCATTCCATGCAAAGCAAGTAAGACTGTCAAACGTCATTCCATAATGACACATGCTGGATTCCAACAGAAAGACATCAATCATACAGAAAACTGTTGAAGCCAATCACATTTTCTTTGTAATAAGACATTGTGTGTGTGTGTGTGTGTGTGTGTGTGTGTGTGTGTGTGTGTGTGTGTAGATATAAAAAACACACACATACTTCATTTCCCTCCACCATGAACTGCAGCTCTTATTCCACATCTCTCCCAATTTAACTTTACTCTACTTGCTCTTACAGTATATATAGTAAATATCTTGGGGGCTACTTGTTTCGGTGGGAGGAGGTGACTCTATGTAAATTGCCAACTTCAACACATATATTGCACTGTCAACATGATTGTTTGCATAACATGTTTGTTTTTTTCTGTATCCCTGGGCTGAACCTGTAAATGGTTCCCACAGATCTGTGATCTACCCTAGTTAACAAATATAAATAAATATATTTACACACAAATATATATATATATATATATATATAGCTTGCATAACCTGAGCCACATCTGTTTTTACAAGAAAAATTCATGAAGCAAAGCAAGAAGGTGCACAAGAATTTGTACTGTAAACAGAAACTGACTGCAGTTAGAGGTTTATAACTTAGATGGAATGTAGTGGCAGTGCTGCAATTCAGGTGTCAAGGACTGCATACAGAAGTGGAATACCTTGTAATGCAGGGATTGCAGTACTTTAGCACTCTATAAAAGTCAGGCACCCTACGATGGCTGGGACAGGGTGGGCAAATTTAGGGTACCACTCAAATTCTCTCTGATAACAATCATTACTACAGAGCATTTTAACACCTCAAAGGTTTGGAGCATGAGAATGCAATGTTTAAATGAAGACTTTAGCAATGATAAATCAGTAGTCTGTTCTTCAGCAGTAACCAGGCTGTTAGAAAAGACTGTGGATGGTTTGTCTCACAGTCTCACATGCTAGTATTAAACTGCTGGCAAAACAAATCCCCACTTAAATACCAAACCTGGTCCAGTAGTGAGCTTAAAAGGAGAATCCTTAAATTTCTAAGCATGGTAATAAGAAGTTGAAAATACACTAACAATGTAGAAAATTCAAAACAACCCCAAAATTAATGTTTACTTTAAATGCACTTTTAGCTAGCAGTTTAAATATTTTGTACATAATTTACCAGAGTCATTCAAGAACTAATTCCTTCATTAATTACTTTCCATGTCATGTGTATTAGAACCAGTAAAATATTCATAGAAATATTTCAGTTATATCACAAAATCTGTCAAGGACACATTATCACATTCTATTGCCTAAGCATTTGTATTTAATTTTGACCTTGGTAGTGAAGCTAAAGAAGCAACAATGACATGGGCCCTAGAAAACTGTGAGTATCTTGGGACCCAAGAATAAAGTGAATAGCTTGGGTTCTAGCCACTGTTTACATTGTGTGGCCCCACAATTAATGTAGTTAATGGAAATTATGATAGAGTATATTGTGCCTTAGACAACTGAAGCATCTAACACAACTATTCTAAAATGTTCCCGTATTATAGTCATGATTATCCACTGTTTTGAAATATTCTTAACTTTTAAACTTTCTGACTGAAGAAAATTTTAAGTGAGGTTCAATGTGCCAGAGTCACATCCCAGTATCCTCTACATACTATCAACTCCTGCCACCAACTTTCTACCGCAGTATTACATAATCTCTGTGTTAGAAGATTATTATTTTTTTTTTACCAGTTAAGACATTGCTTAAGTTAACATATGATTACTTTCAAAAGTAGAATGGCAGAATTATGGACTAAAACCATATAAAAAGTATGTGGCACATTCTTTGAAAGCAAAAAAAAAACAAGTATGATAAATAGCATCTCATATTCTGCAGTGGTATAACTGAAGTATTTTTATGATTATTTAGCAACAGCTGCATCCACAACAAGTGATTGTAAAAAGTTAACCAAAGGGATGGTATGCTGAAACTGGAATGTAACAGCACATTGAGTGAAATGTGTGACGAACACCAACTACCAATTTGAACAGTAGCAGCAGACGTTTTAACTTCAGCAAAATGTGGCATGGGATAGGAGACCTTTTTTTTTTGGCTTACCACTTCCAGGATGGATGGACAGTGTGACTTTTTAAGTGGCATGCAAAAAAGAAGGAAAGAAGCAATGGATTATAAACATGAGCAAATACAACTAAATATTCTCTATGAACTTGTTAAAAACCTATTCAGGATCTCCGACAGGTAATAAAATAGTTGTTCTATATCCCAGAGAGTACACATGTGAATCCAGCTCAAAAGGCATTTCATCAAAGGGTCACAAGTGAAATTACTATTTTTTATTAGGTGAGTGATCAGGAATACTTGGCCTTATTTTTAGCATCAACCTAGTTACAGTTAAGTATTATAATATATTATACAATGACTCCCTATTAATATTCAAAAATGTGCACGCTGATTGGCCCTGCCCAACCAGCGTGCCCGTTGTAAAACCCACAATATACCAATGGAAAAAAGTCCAGTTGCCCAGACTTTTTTCCGTTGGTATAAAGTGCCCCAAAACCTTTTTTTTTTTTTTTTTTTACAATTAAAAAAAAAAAAAAAAAAAAAAAAAAACGGAGCAACGGAGACTTTATTTTCTCGGCTGCTTCTGTTTCAAAGCATTGATGTACTGGGCATGCGTGGGAACACAAGTCCCATATGCATGAGTAGAACATCAAAACGAAGAAGCAGTATAGCACAACTGGCGGAAGAACAGTAATCCACCGTTATACAAAGACATTATTTAAGAAAAATATTTTTTTTCCTTAAATAATGTCATTGTATAATAGCAGTAACCAACTCCGTGGTTGTGATATATTGAAGATTTATCCATGGTTGCCTTTGTTTAATCACTCGGGCTTCGCCCACGTGATTAAACCACACCAACTGTGGGTAAATCTTCAATATACCACACCACGTTGTCGGTTATTGCTTAAATAACTATTACAAAGATGCAAACTCAAAATTTCAAAGAATGCAGCCTAAACATAAATGCAAAATGAGTACAAAGTAACTAGAAACATTACACATATATGAACTTCAACCAATCAAAGCAAAATACGCATGGTTTCTATATTCTGACTCCATTCCTATTAAATTCAGGGAATGCCATACAATACATCAGGATTCAAATCTCAAATCAACAACACACAAATTCTGGTGTGTGCCCATAGAACCAAAGGATGTAGCATTCCAAGCGACATGGATTAAGCCTTTCAAGGCCATTCAAAGTTATAACAGAAAAATTTTTAACTTTTACCAATTGCTAACTCATTTTTTGAAACAGATAGTCCCCAAATCTCTTAATCAAGACTTGAAATTTTATTGAAAAACAGATAAAACATTGCAGGATGAATCAATTTGCTCATGAAGCATTCTTCCAAATACTGTATACATAAGCCAATACTCTTATGGATTACAACACCAAGCTTTCCGTCTCTCTCTCTGTCTTTAAAACTTTATGCTAGCCACGTAATCTGCACTACTACAATTATACACTTAAATCTAAACAGCATCTGAATGGATAATACATGTTACCTTGTAATTCTGAAAGCAGTCTGAATCAAAACTCAATGAAGTTCTCAGAAAAAAATTAAATTTTTACATGTATTTTAGATATTCCTTCTAAATCAGGGAAAGCTCCTCCTGTCCAGCATAAGCATCCATACCTCATAACCTGCAGATATCAAACATCTGGACAAAGACTGCTGAAAAGTAGGTATATCTGTGCCAAAAATCTATACAGCTAATTAGCACGTTTACATACTTACATAATAACCCCTCACACTTTCAGTAGTAGTACTGGGGGATACCATCACTCAGAAGCACAAGTTTAAAAAAGGGACTTGACTATTAACACTAGGCAGTATAAGAAAAGATAAGATTAAATAAATTAAATTAAGATTGTTAATCTATAATGTATTGCATCAGAGATTATATCACTATACATAATTAATATTAGAACTATAAACCCTCTCATAGTGAGTCATTTGTTCCTGTTCTTTTTTAACACTAACAAAGAAAAGGGAGGTAAAGTATGTAGTTCCTCATTTATTCAGACTTCACAGGAGCACACACTTCATTATAAATCAGCATGTGAACACACCAACATCTCATATGCTTGGTACCACACTACTGTTGATCCTTATAGGTCTATGCAATTTATCAGCCATAGCTATTAAATGATGAGAAACAGCAGAAAAAAAACAGATGAACACAAATCCCCTAAATTACCACCTTTTAAAACTTCAGATTATTAATTGAGTAAATTACACATTTAAAAATCATCAAACATGCACATATAGTAACTTTTAAAGTACATACAAACATAAAAAAATCTTTATAGAAAAATATGCATATAAAGGGGGTGCGTAAGCCACAAAACTATGGGCTAGGCTTGTAAATGCCCCTATAAATAAATGAGTACATATATAAATACATTAACATAGCCCTGTGGTACTAAAAATATTGTAAATTCATTGCACAAAGCTTAACAGCACTTACAACAGAAATGTTCTCATTTAATCTTGGTGGTTCTGATGCTTTAAGTTGTAAGTTGCCAAATCAATTTATTAGTAATTGTGTCCTTAATGACTTTATTGGTAATTGTGTTCTTAATGAATTTATTTGTTAATTGTGATGTCATTGGTTTTATAAGAAGTAAACAGTACTTGGTTCCTTGGTTCAGATGAAGTCCATTTATATATATATATATATATATATATGTGTGTGTATATATATATATATATATATGTGTGTGTATATATATATATATATATATATATATATATATATATATATATATATATATATAAACATAAACGAATGCGCTTAACCTTTAATAAATATTTTTTTCTTTTTTTGCCTGCCTGTCCTGTGCATTGCTTAGAGGCAGTTTTGTGGTTATTAGTTTCTAATTTGCCTCGATACCGCTATTTTTGGAATTTATAACTAAAAAATGCCTTGTGAGTGCCTTTCGCTTGGGTAGGTATTTTAGCGTCAAATTTGGCTTTGCTGTATTTTACTAAGCTCCTGAGTTGTTTCTTTATTTCAGTGACAACAGCTCAAACATTCTGGGAAATACTTTTTATTACTTTTTGTCAAAATTATTTTCCTTGTATTATAAAGCTTTTTGATATTATGGTTCCAACTACCATGTGCTTTTTTTTCTGTGGTTTGCCCTGCACTCTTTATGGGGTACAGCTGCATCTATGCAGTTGTTTACATGCTGGTATAGTGTGGGGTGTATAATTTTGTGTATTCAGTGAAGTTAACTGCGTTTGGTGGGGATTTGAAGCTTGACAGTGTATCATTTGGGAGTAGGTAATTTGACTTACAGAAATTTCTAAAAGTACCTTAGGTGGAAGGCATCTCTGATATATTTTATTTCAAAGGAGACTGCTTTATGATCAGACCTAGCAAGGGATGGTGCAAGATGTGCCTGTATTAGTAAGGACAAAATCCAAGATGTTATCCCCCAGTTGGTACTCTTACTAATTGTTCCTGGACATTTGTGTTGACAAAGTCCAGGAATCTCTATGCTTGTGCACTAGTGATGATATAGGTTTCCCAGTTTATAGCTGGACAGTTTAGATTACCAATGAAGTTGGTACTGGATTTAATACTAAGTGATTATAGTTCGTGTAGATAGGTGTTGTGGCTTACTTTAGTCATAGAGGGAGTTCTATAGCTAGCTACCTAATATATGGTATAAGACATTTTTGATTGTTATTTAAACATGACAAAGCTTTAGTGCATCATTTTGCTTTACCAGCCTTAATGTGAGTCTCTTCTGGACGTAGATTGCTACACCTCCACCTTTTTTCCCCTCCTGCATAGCAGCTGGTCTGAATGTGTGGAAGATGTTATAACTCTGCACACCCGGACTGCTGTCTGCTATTTTAAACCATGTCTCAGTCACTACACAGACATCAATGTCTTTAAAGGTGAGAAGGACTTGTAGGGAGTGGAGTTTGCTGTTTAGGCTCCTAGCACTGACCAGTAACATCTTCATATTTCCCTTTGCTTCTTTTGTTATTTTGGTAGGTTTATCCGGTTGGGACTGCCTAAAAAGGCACTATGGGGGAGTGGACAATATCTTTGCCAAAAACTGAAACCCTACAGAGGACAGCTGTAGGCCAGCCCTGGCAAAGCAGTGTGGTCTGTTGATCATATCCTCCTAGGCTGACAAATATTGGACCCCCTTTGAATGGCACCAACAACTAAGCCAACTACTGAAGTCAATTACTTTGTGCTCATATGGCAGCATAATCGTTGGAGAGAGTACAACACTCCTCAATGGAAGGCTCATCCATGCCTTGGACATAGCCTGAGAGCTCCATCATGTCTCTCTTCATATAATTCAGCGAGGTATACCTCAAGTCATTGACACCAGAATTAATTATGACAGAGTCATACTGGTACTTGTTATTCAAGGACTTGAGTGCATGCATGACCTGACAGATCCTGGGACCAGACAAGCAACAAAGTGTTACTCCTTTGCTCAGCTTGGTAAGAGGCTCATCTGTAAGTCTTACAATGCAGTCATGGTTGGGTCAAAGCCTGCCTTACAGGCTCAGCATCTGTGACTGTGGGACTCCTTGTGCTATCTGAGGGAGTAGGTGGAATATGCTGTGTGCACTTTGTGCCTGTGTTGTGTTCAAGAAGTCTATGAGGTTTAGGCAAGTTAATCTATAGAACTCAGCATATGATGGATTATGTGTATTGTGATGGCCTTGGTGAGGTGTGATGTGTAGTTCACTGCTAACAATTTTGGTCTCTGAGTTTACTGTGTGTAAGAATTGTGCCTCCAAGGATATTATATATGTACATCTCTCACACACTGTGTTATGTTGTGAGTAACTGATGATCAGCATTAGGCATTAGTCAGTTTTTACTCAGTCTCAAGATATCCATCTCAATCAGGCTGGCTAGAGAGGTTTAGGGGAAGTGCTGGTCCATGGTACTGAAAAGGATGACTCTAGGGATAGGGTAACTATAACTTCATGGAGTTCGGTTTTAGAATGATATTTGGGTAGAAATGCTATTGAGTATTTAACTTTCAATACAAAACAACTAGCCAGGAAACCTTCTTCTGCCATCAGCAAGAACCATTAAACTAGTTACAGTAAAAAAAATCACTAATTTGATGCTAAAATCATTGCAAGCAGCACCAGTACGATCAATAATTATGCAATTTTATCAAGGGGCTTTTAGCCTGGTGAATAGTTTAAGGGGAGAGATTTTGCAAAATAATATGTATGTGCTTATTGTCAACAGCCAATAAACAGGGAGAGGGAGGGAATTATGATGATGGGTTATTATAAGGGGGATACACTGGTTTTAAGAACACAACTACAAAATTGCGGGTGGGAGGCAAAAACAAGTAGACCCTTACCTCTGAGATGACTGGCCAGGAACAGCCCCAATGAAAGACAAGTCCTGAACTAGCCTGACATACACTCAGTACACAAGAATGAAACCAGAGCTTAACAACAACAGTTAGACTATTTAAAACAACAAAAAATGGAGTGCAGCCATGTACTGGAACTACTAATACAAGCTTAAGGATGTTAGCTAAAGCAGATACAGACTGTTAAAATTGATTAAGAAATGAAAACACTTACCATTACCTATTACTTAATATCCAATACCAGACTTAAGAAATTTGTCCATCAGTTCCTTAACAGAAAATATATATATACATTTATAGTGGTATGATACTACTTTGCAGTACATAATCTGTTTCAGCCATACAGTTCTTTTGATTGTTGGGAGCTCTCTGAAGGGAACAGACTGAAAGCTGCACTGAAGGAAGAGGTCTCCTGATAAGAATTTATTATACACCTGAAAATAATAATCTGCTGCCCATTGGCACCAGTCAACATCAGATCCAAGTATGCTAGAATAGCATTACCTTAAATTGAACCCCCTGTTATTTCACAGTAAATGTAGGAAATGTCAGATGCATAAGCTTCTGGACTCTCCCCTTCCCCAGTACCAACAGCAGCCTCTGCTGCTTTATGCAAGTTGAAAAAATGGTTTCCATAAACAAAATATTCTTCACACTGATTCTAGAAATGAGCATGAACAAAGGGAACTTCAATGTTGTTGTCTTTCGGCTTTTCCCAGTTAGGGATCACCACAGCGGAACTCCGGTCCGCTAATGATTGGCAGTAGATTTTGACAAATGCCGAGGTGCCAGCTCGACGTTCAACCTTCAACAAAGGCACGCCCATTTACGCATGTCTTTCGAACACCCACCCAACTGCGGGGAGGACATGCAGACTCCACACAGAAGGAGCTTCAATGATCTGCAAAATTATTTACCATTAAGTGTGAAACATTACTTAGCACCCTATTTATATGTATTCATTCATTGTTTTATTTTACAGATTAGGGCAGGTTAAATTATTATGCAGACATAAAAAAGTCTGCAGTATGTTATGAAGTATGATCCTAATATTAATAGGTTGTGGTTTAATTGCTACTACACGGTAAAGCAGAACTTACAAATAAGCTTGGTAGATAGAGTAGTAAGTACTATGAAAATCTAAAGGAATTTTCTTGTAGTTGTTGTCGTTCCCTTTGCCTCATAATCCTAAGGAAATCAGTCACAGTAGCAGCACCCTGTTATTTCATTACAACATTCTGTGTTTTACATCAAGCATCGCAAAAATTAATGAAAAGCAAATGCCAAAACACTACTGTTCTTTTTTCTACCATTACATTACAGGCCTTGCAATTCCATTCAAGGCCCTGTTCTGTCAGACAGAAATCATCTGCATAAGCTTTTAATGCAGGGACTAGGTTATTTTCTCACTTCTGCTGTTGCCAGTTAGATGACCTTATGGCAACCCTTTCCCAGCCAACTGACCCGCTTTACTGACATACTGGTCCTTCTCAAAGGGAAAAAAAATTGTGGACAGAGATGAACAGTACTTCCACACATTAGGATCTGTGTATATCCTTATTCTGTATTAGCTCCCTATGTGGTTATGGGTAAGCAATGCTCCAAGCATGGTCTGAGTGTGGACATCCCTGTATCTGTCTTCTCTACTTGGTTTACTTTGTTCTGTTCCTTACTTGAAGAGACCACAGTCAGGCTTCTAGATGGGAACAACAACAGTGGCTATTGCTTAAGCACCTCCTACCTCTATGTGAAGTTAGCAGGCCTTAGTAGCTCGCTTCCTCACCAAGATGAGCATCTTGGCTCCCGGGCTACTGTGTTAAGTCACATTTAGGCAACAATTTCTGAAGACCTAATAGCATTCCACAGCCCAGGCACTCATCTAGAAGATCTCACCTTACTTTTCCTTCTGAGGTGTGGAACTATAGAAGCTTTAACACTGATCTCTTCTCAGGGGTGTATCCAGGTGTATGTCATGGGGTGTACAGTTTTTTAGAATAATTTATTCTGTGTAATAATGTGCAAGTTAAAACAATAAAGCTCTGGCATACTTAACATACTTGTAATAAGTCATTGATTTTTTAACTGCTTTTTTCTTTGCTAAATATTTTTGTATTTTCTTGCTTCTAGAAACATGCACTACCTGTCTGAGGTGGTGGTGATGTGACTATACTTGGAGAGGGAAAGGGGAGTTCTAATCTGGAAGTTGGCACATAATTTAAAAAAATCTTGCCTAAGAGCCTGGTGCTTCTTTTCTACTCCTTGTTAAATCAATTTCCTTTATTTTCGGGGCCTAGGTCACTGTATCAGTTCAACATGCAAAACTACAGAAAAGATCAGCATCTAAATGCAACTGTACTGTACTCAGTACTCACCCAGACATAAATATAAATCTAGACCCTTTATATTACTCTTATTAAACAAAAGAGAAGCTGAACTACCCACCAAACAACACAGCACACAAATGCAGATTCAGAGCTATACATATTTGCATGCTTAGGGCAAAGCTCAGAAAAAAGTGAATTACCATTTCATATGTTCTACATTCCACCGTAAGAAATAAACAGCTTAAAACAACAGAAAATAACTTACAAGTAGAGATGATCTGATGGATGTTCTATTGGAGGACTCACAGCTGTACCCTGCAAGAATCCAAACACAGAAAACATTGAGGCAAACACAGGCAAATAGGAAAAAGAAAGCTGCAGAAAGTTTAGTTGTATGTTGATTTATTTCTGATCTAGTTTTAGTTTCCAGCGCTTTCAGAGACAAATGCAGGCGGATGCGCACATCAGTGTAGTAACACAATCTGAAGTCTTTGGAAGAAAAAGTAACAGTTTAAATGCTCTCTCCAAGGAGGATTTAACCACAACTCAGACGATGTGCTGGGCTTTCCCCACTGCCTGCTCTTTTGTTTCTGAGTGAGTCACTGCAAATGTAAGCCAAAAGCAAAAACAGCCAGCCAGCAAAACTAGGTGCACACACACACACACACACACACACACACACACACACACACACACACCTTTTCCATAGAAAATTTTATTTCAGTTTTCTACATTGTTGTGTAAATGAAACTTTAGTAAGTAAAAGCATGCACTGCTCTTCTCAGCACTGAATTTCTGCTCTCACAAAAAAAGGAACAACTCGTCAGTCCTCTCCAAGATTTTCATAGTTTCACGTTTACGTAACTACAAAAATACACATACTGAAGTAATGCAGCCAGAAATTCAGTGGTGAATATAAAACTGCCTTGAATTACTCTGTTAATTGAAACTTGTGGTCTTGGTTTCTCTTACTGTCTTCTACACTGTCATTAAGTGGGAAAGTTACTAAGGCTTAGATTAGCAGGTCAGTCTTACATTTTATTTGCAAATTATTCAGTACATCATGAAAGCAACTGTTCAGCATATAAAAATGGAAGTTTACCTAACCAAATGAAATAAGCTTTATGAAAATGTAACTATAAAATATTGTTCTAAAAGCTACTTTCACGGGAAGGTAACCATGCCCGAGTGTTGTGACAGCCAAGCAGAGTGAGACTTCAGTGGGTCTAACCCACCACAAGGGAGACAACAGGAGCAGTTGTAAAACAGCCTCCAAATGGTAATCTAGGAGACAAGTAAGCAATGGATATGGATATTCATGAGAAAGGAACTGTTCTCACCATGACACCTGATATGCAATGCAAATACATTTCAAGCATGGCCCGGAACAGTTTCTTGCAGCTTACTGAGGCAGGAGAAAACGTAAGTATGAGTAACCAAAGAATGACATAAAGAGATGCCACAGGAAGAATAACAAACAAAAGACAGACCTGGACTGAAGCCAGTAACAGTAACTGCTTTGGTGCAATTTACGGGCTTTTCTTGGAAAACAAGACTGAACAATGCCCCCCCCCCCCACCTCCTCATTCTTAGAGTGAGCCAGCTTTTACAGTGTTTGTTGAGTCATCCAGCAGTGATACAGTTAAAAGGAGAATGAAAATGACATGCTTAGCAAAAAGAAAATGTCTTCTGCATCTTTTTAGCCTGTGGTTTGCAAAATCTCTCTCTGGATTTTCTAGACATATTTCTAACTCAGAATGGCTGACATCTTTTTCTAACTGACCTGATTAAATGCAGAAGCGAGAAGCAAATACAAAGGCCTGGGTTAGGGTGAAAAAAAGAAAAAAATGTTACTGCCTACAGGATCTGTCCAAAACAGTAGATGAGGTTGGGAAAAATCATTAGAAAAATATTTAGTATGGATATAATGTATTCAATAAAACTTGGGACAAATGATTTCAGTAAAAAATGTGCAACACCATTGTAAGTATTTGCTATAGTTATCATTAATTCAAGATGAATCAGACTGCTGAAATGAATGGAAATGTTAAATGGAAAATGTTAATTCAGTCAGTAACCTTGAGATGGTTTCAGAAACAGACTCTCAGGAAAAAAATGTTTCTCCTAATAATTTTTACATTACTGCAGTTGTTTACTAGGTCCAAATCTGCCAAAATCTGTAAAGCTTGGTTAAAACTCAAATAGTATACATGCACTACAAGCGTACATACATAAACACACACACACACACACATACAACCAGCAAAATGAGAAGGCATAAGCTATACAGAGCACAGCAGAATAAAGACAGGCAGAACAATTACCTTTCTATCCTCTACAGAAAGGATAGAGCAATCTCCTGGAGTATAATCCCATATCTTTTTTGGAGGCTGATGGAAAGCAAAGGAGGAAACGAAGGAATCAACACAGAGAACATTACAAAGAAGTATGGAGACTGGTTCAGAACAAAAGGGACAGATAAGATGGGGAGGGGGAGGAAACTGTATCAATACAGCAAAAGGGGAAACTAAAGGGATAGCAAAAACTGCCAGCAATAACAGTCAAGGGAAAAAAGAGAAAGAGAGGCATTGGCTGGTTTGGAGAACATAACACCCCCTTTGGAGGCTGCTACTAGCTTAATCCTGTAACATGGAAGCACGTTGATGTGTTTACTGCAGCCTCCCAAGGGGTTTCTTATTTTATTACACACATACATACATAGACAAGCCATAAGTTGGTAAGCATTTATTTTTAACAGCAGGCCTTTTCACCTATATAGCAAGAGCAGGATGCATTTATAATAAACAAACAGGAATTCAGGGAGAATCTTGTGCAGATCACATTCATTATACATACCACATTGATAAATGGCTGAGAATCCATTGAGAGCAGTGCAGGGTAATGTGAACAAATGGTTACACCATTGTTTAAGAGAATTTTTGTCTTTTGCTGTTGTGGGACAGTAGCCACAAGATAAGTATTAAATGGAAACAGAAGCAACTGGGAAGACTAGTATATACTGCCGTGTAGCTAAATGCAGAACAAGTCCAGAACCAGATGTTTTCAGAAATAACATTCAAAATGATTCTATCTTAAAAGAGTACTGCCTGGACTACCCATATTCTGCAGAAAGTCTTTACATAATGTGTCTTTGACCACTCTCACTCAAACTATGTGACCATCTTCTTTACATGTCTGTCTATCCAGCAGGTATGTTAGCTAGACCTCTGACACATGTACATATGTCTGCAGACTAAACCCCAAACACACACTTACCACAGCTGTTTACAGTCTGTTTTAGAGTTTACTACACCTTTGGTGAATAAACAAACTGCTGTGTGAAAAAATGAAGCTGCACTTGTTTTGTTTTGGGATGCATCAGTTACAGAGAAGTTAAAAAAATGATTTGCTTTCTTCTTTACAAAGTTTTAGAAGGCTTCTAAGATCACATATTAAGTACACAAACAATCAGTGGCATTAACAACAGCATGGATGTTTTCATCCCAGTTTGAGGGGTCATCTGTCAAAATTATAAATCTGGAAAATCTCCCTACCAGCAATGCAGAAGTAGACAAGGCACATAAGAGATGCAGACATTAAAGATGAAAAACAGTTACACACTGAGACTTACTGTCCACCTCTTCCCAACATAATGCTGCTACACATAGGAACTTTGTGAATAATAATAATAATAATAATAATAATAATAATAATAATAATAATGATCTTTGGTAAATGTACTACAATTCACCTGTTTCCTTTTCTTCTGTTTTCACTGTGCTGACAAAGTAGTATTCCATAGCATTCATTTATGCTCAAAAATCACAAATTTATTATAACAAAACAGTTATCATAATGAAATACATCTTGGGTAGTAGGTGGAGAGTAAAAAGTGACTACATTCAGCACATGAACTATGCAGGATTATGATACCGTGTCTCAAATAATAACCGGTGCATTATGTGTTCAAAACATGGATGACAAGAAATTCACCTCGAGAAATGCATACATGTCGAGAATAAAACTGTTTAGGACTGGAGACACAATCATAATCCTTTGTAGAGCATGGAGCTTTATTTGCTCAATATACTTCCACTTACACAAAAGAAAGTGTAGGAGTAAGAACTGTTTTAGTGTCTTTCAAAACTTTTGTAATCTGGTAATTCATGTTGGCATTGTCAAAAAGACAGTAGGCAGAAAAAGTGTCCCTCTGAAAAATGAAGACCTTTAAAAGCCGACAAACATTTTCTTCATAAAAGTGTGACCAAGTGAAGTTCTAATAGCTTTTAAAAGGTGTTTTACCTTCTGCTGCTGTTCTTTGTCAGCTGGCAATGTCCCTAGTACGAACTCTGATCATAACAGTGCATAGGAGTGCTTATCAAACTTTTGCTAAACACCCTAAAAGCACTGCTACAATCAAGTCTTGTGTCAAGGAAACACAACACATGTATGATTTATGAATACTGGAGTTCATCTTGGTACTCCATACAACATAGTAACAAATGACTGAGATGATGCATACCATAAAGAAGCTGCAGCAATGTAGATACTCTGCTGTGCTGACACACTGGGCAAATAATATTCTATCAATTCCAGAAACTTCCCTTGACCTGCATGTTACTAAACTGAGGTAACACTTTAGCCTGTTTAGTTTAGGAGACAGGAATGAAGAGATGGTAAATGAGACAGAACTGACAAGAAGGGAAATTCATCTTCATCATAACAATCACCTAGGACTTCAGCAGGTTTATGCATCATTCAAGTCTGTGTAACATTTCATTACATTCTAAACATTAGTAGTATTTTTCTTGTAACTGAACGGCAGGCAATAACCGACAGGCATTGATACAAGTTGCAACTATTTCCAGCTGAAGTACCTGTCGAGATGACACATTACTATTTGTAACATATTAAACTGCACTTGTGGCATGTTAATGTGTAGAAAGTTTAAAAGTACATGTCTGAGGCCCATGGAGTACCTCACCACCTGCTCTAAACTGCTATCACTGGTGAGAAGTGACCTAACACACCTCACAGCTAGCAGAACAGAAAGTTGTCAGTTACCTAACACATCTCAATGCACCTTTAGTGCAGCCAACAGTATATTAAGATTCCTTGGTGCAGATGGAATCAAAAACTAACAAATGTTACAGTCTAAGGCACAGGATTTTAACTGGTCAGAACTAACTGCAACCACACCTCTCAACTGTCCAGATTTTTCCTCATATTTTGGTCTGTTCTTCATAAAATTTGTAGTTTTCTGACAAATTGACATTTGAAGTCACCAAATAATACTAAACAGTGAGTCGTTTGAGTTTCAGACTTCAAATCCTTCAAAAATACATAATAATTCAATATCTGTTGTTATAGAAACTTTCTAAGTTTATAGGTGCAATTTTTAAAATCTGCCCCTATTTTTAGGCCTTTGCTCCCCCCTTATTTCTATGGGCTTTGCCAATATTTCCTGCGATCAGAGGTTGAGAGGTATGACTGCAACTCATTTTCAGTACCTCAGAATCCTTTTTCCATAAGTTTTGCTAGACTGGGCCAACCTGTAAGGATGACAGTGATACATCATATGACTTTCAATGATTATATTTCTGACTCTTGCCTATTTCCTGCACATTTAAAGTATAATCATCAGTAACCATTTGAAATGTTGGGACCTGCTAGAGTAAGTTCTGAAATGCAGAGACTGAAGGGTCAAAATAATATACTAAGTCCAAGATGCAATTTCTTGGAATATTCCCTTTTCTCCAAGGTATGGCAATCTTGGTTTTGGTATATATAAGTTTAAGAGGTGTGACAGGGTTGCCCACCACATGGGGATGCAGGGGGAGCCTGGCCCACCCCCTATAAAAATAAGTTTTAAGGAGAAAAATAATTTTCGAGATTCGCTCTTCTCCTGGTTTTTGGTCTTTTCTTTTTTGGCTTTTCGGCACTTGGCATTTCAACAGCCGTCATTTCAACAGGGAGCCATAATCATCACTTTTTGGGTTCCAACACCTACAAATGTAGTTTGTCATCTTTTGGGAATTCTCATCTCTCTATTGAGGAGGACAGCCCAAGTTTAACTATACATTGTAGGGAGGGGTAGGTGGTCCATACATGGATTAGTTTGAATCCAACCACTTCCAAACTATGTGAATGACCACCAGAGTTATGATCCCTTGAATCATACCACTACGGTCTAACAGATTAAAGTATAAATACACAATATAAACCAGTAAACAATTCGCTAAGTACAGCTTGACTTTCACAACATACAAGACATATGCACTGCTGCTCTGGGAATGTCTTGTCATTATCCATAACCCAGAATATGCTCCACACTGAGCATACCATTGTGCAGAGTTTTTGGCCTAGCTCCCCAGACCCCTTTTCTCACCACTGAGTTTCAATGCATTCCAGTGCTCACTTGTACACAATAACTGTACTTTAAACAAAGTACACACACACACACACACACACACACACACACACACACACACACACACACACACACACACACCATTTCCAGGGGAGGTAAGTACCTTCTGTACTGATTCCCAGTAGTGCTTTACTACCACCCTACATTACTAGGCTGGAGATAGTCTTCCCTAGCTAATTTCTGAACCACAACAAATACTACCATAATGGAGGGGTTTAAAAAAAGATAGAGTATGATGATTCAGTTAATATAGGAAGTAGTGATGGGGTTATTTGGGGAAAGTAGAAGATAAAATGTAGAATAATAGACGGGTACTGTTGGGGACAAGTGTGAGTATGAACAGACATAGTGTAAAGCAGTATGGGAGGGAGAAAGGTTGGGAATGATACTAAATGTTAGATGGAAGTTGAGAAATAAGAAAATACAAACCAGATTGTTAGTATAATAGTCATAAGGTCATTTGGGAAGGGTTGCCGAATGTGTGCCACATGTGAAATGTGTAAGTGGGAAGCATAATGGTAGAGTAAGAAAGGGTGGGTAGGAATTGGGGACAGAGTAGGATAGCAAACCAACACATAGCAGGCTTCCCACCTCAGGTCAATTATTACTGACACCAATCAGTTTATAGCCAGTACAAAGCAATGAACAAGTAGGCACAAAGTTGAACAAGCTTATAAATGTAACAACAGATGACACATACCTGCACTGCAAAGGAAGATGGAGGAACATTTAGCAATAAAATCTACTACAGTGACCCTCCCACCCTCAGGTCAATTACTGCACAGAGCAACTAGTTTATAGGCAGCACAAAGCAATTAACAAGAATACATGGGGTGGAGCAGTTTTTCTTTCATTTGTTGAGTGCAGGGATCGGGGGCTGGGGAGTCTGGGTGGCAGGCATGTGCAGTGGCTTCTGTTGGTCAGGGTAGGGACAGTGGATGGCCTGGTGGGTGGCTCTTGAAGTGAGGGACTACTCCATATGGGGGAAAATCTTAGCTACTTCCCAGCACACTGCAGGCATGTATTTGACTAGTTAAAGTTAATACACAGCAAAGCTCTTTATAGCTTCATAGGTTCATAGGTAGGTATTAGGCTATCGGCCCAAGGGCCTAAGTAAGCCTAGCCAACAAGGTTCCCTGGCTTACACCACGCAAGAAAGTTAATTTCCTGTGCTCCTGTTGAGCAGAGCCACAGAAGGGATCCCCGTGGTGCATTTCCTATTTCCCATCCACTCATCAAGATTTTTCTTGAAGAGTTCTAATGAGGAACTTTGCTTGATATAAATGGGTAGCTTGTTCCAGAGTATAGGAAGTCTCTGGGACAGGAATCTATCTCTCCAGCATATCCAGTTTATTGTGGTGACAAGGTTTAGGTCCCTAGAGCATGTAGCTCGGAGGGATTGGGATTTCTTTAGGTGTAGCATGTCCAACAGCTCTGGGTTTAACATAACTTTATATGTTAGGCAGAAATCTCCTCGGAGTAGGCGATATGCTACAGAGTAAAGCTGGAGTTTTTTTGAGATGGTCAGTGTAGGGCATTTGATTGAGGCCAGTAATCCTCTTTATGAGGTACTTCTGTGGCCTTTCCAGCTGCTGCAGATGTCTTGTGAGGTACATTCCAAAAGGGGCGTTGTACTCTATAATGAATCTAAACAGTGCCAAGTACAGAGGAACAATGACCTCTTTTTTCCCTGGATGAGAATCCTTTTGTGATGAGGTGTGCCACATAGAAGGATTTCCTGACTACTGTGGTGATGTGATTATCAAAGGAGAGACTACTGTCCACCTGGGTCCCAAGGTCTCTTATCACACATTTGGCATTAAGTATGTAGCTCCCACTGTATTTCATTGTAGAAGTACTAGATTGTAGTTTTTTCATTAGACCACAAGGTGGAGCTGTTTCAGGGATATAAAAGACAATCTCAAAAGTGAAAGAGGAGACTGAGATACTAGCTGAAGGAGGGAAGACTGAAACTGTGAGCTGAAGGGAAAAGGGCCTTGCAGAATGACTGGATTTTCTTATCTGGTGTTTTGGGACAGGGAAGTGAAGTAGCAGTTTGTGTCTGTTTGTTGCTAAATTCCTGGATGATGGTATTTTGTGGAATTAGGAGAGAAGGCTGAAACCAGTAGTTCCAGGCCTGCATATAATTCAGCAAGAAAAGGAGTTCCTTTGGGCCTAGTACAGAGAAGCCATAGATAATTACCAGGGTCCTGGCAGGTGATTTTTCTACTTTTCTCATCAGAGGGACCACAGTACCTGGTCACTAGAATAATCAAGTCAGAGTGGTGAGAGGCTCTGGCCGTCTTTTTACAGTTTTTTGCTCCTGGTCCTGGTGCCTGCAATTGCTGTAAGTGATGTACTGTACATTCCCTGTACTTTTTAGCTGATTTCTCAATGTAGTAGCATAGAAGCATGTTTTAAATGCTAATTTTTGCTTCAGCTATACAAATGTTGGATTCCTACTGTTGCAGCATGGTAGCGTGTTTTACTTATTAAGTATTACAGTCTTGCCAAGCTGTGACTCGGTTCAAGTGCTTAGAAGTGTTATATTCTTTGTGTATTTCTTGCTAAAGTTTTCTAGTTCTCTATGTGCTTTGAATCATTGTAATGCTGTGTATGATTGCTAAATAACAGGACTTAATGTGCTAGATTGCATAACACCAAAAAGGCTGATCTGTATTTGCGTCACCCACGTGGAGCTACTAGTAGCAACGAAGTGCGCAAAGGTGAAACCTCCAGTGCTACAGTTGCTGTTCAGCAAATAATTTTTAATTTCCCATACGTTTTAGCTATTTCAAGGGGTCTTTGTCTAAACTGCATCTATAACTACTTTGTGAAGGTTTTACACCTGATTGGAAGGCTGTGGAGTCCATTAAGCACCACGCCTTTCTTAGCGTTCTAGCCCTTTACCGAGAAATGCTGTATACAGCTACATGTACTACTCCTCTTATTGACCTGTGTCTAATATGAAGTAATATGGTTTTACTCCAGATAAGTAGGCTGTGGAGCTATCTAAAGCACCACACTTTCCTAGCATTCACCCCACTGAGGAATGCTGTGCTGCCAGGTGTACCACATCTTTTCCTTCGTTCATTACAGCATCATGCTTTATGAATGCTTCAAGCTCAACAATGAGAAATGCTGAGCTGTTATGTCCACCTCTTCATTTAATCCTACTTTATTTTAACTTTAAATCAAAATAACAACCCATAGCAACTAGTTCCGTTTTCAATATTCCCGATCCCACTTATGCCAAGCTACCACTGTGAAAGAATGCTTGTAAGGATTTTATAGGGGAACTAAATGCTAACTTAATTAATACGGCTAAGCTTTGAATAGCCTCTAAGAAAGTGCATAGCTTCCATTTAATGTTTTGCACGTGGGCAACACAAGTCAGCAGCCTCCCTATTATGAAAGAAGCTATATGTGGAAAGTAACTCTGCCTGAAGTTCTTGTTTGGTGTACTGCTTAAGGTATATGTGCCTATTAGTATTGAAATAGTACACATGGTCAAAGTTACATTTTTGCTTCAGCACTAGTAAAGCTGGATGTGCATATTATTACTCTTGTAAATACTGTACCCCAGGTGCCTACTAGTTAGCCTGCATATAAAAAGCCAATATAGTTGGTAGAATCTGCCTACATTAATACCTCTTTATCTGAACAGTGGCACTAAAATATCACTAAGATTCTCCTAGTAGCCTTATGTTTAAAGACTTATCAAGGGCTCTCTTGCAGGGTATTGAGTGTTTGTTTTAACCTACGTTTATAGCTTTCAGCAGTACTGAATGCATGTAACTTGATTTTTGTATTGAGTGTTTGTTTTAACCTACATTTATAGCTTTTAGCAGTACTGAATGTAAATTATTGCCATACCTGCATATTATAACTTCCTGTACTAAGTTTACTTCTTTTTTTCTCCCCCTCTTTCAAAAGTTCCCAGCTCTGCATCCTGCCCATTTCAAATTCAAATCCTAAAGTCTACCTGCCTGCCAGCTACGGACCCCTTTCAAAATAACCTGAACTCCCACTGGACTGCTATCCTAGCACCCTTCCAGTAAGGAAGTAAACCTGTATGTGTACTCCTTAAACTGGCAGTAAAGCATATGCTTGACATTTTTTTACTTTTGGTGATTAAAAGCTCGCTTCACAGCCAGGACAGCCATCAGCCATAGCCACTCTCTACCCTGTAGCTAGCATACTTTCTCTTCTCACTAGCACAAGCCCTGTCTCCTGAGTATTTTCTCCCTTCCCAATTCCTTGATCAGCCTTTTTCCCAGATAGAACTTCCAATGTAATACATAACCTGTCCACTAGGTGGCACCATTATTTCAGTCAGTCCCACACCTTATTTATTTAGCCCTCTGGCTTATAATATTAATACATCTCAACTCGGTTATTCTAAGCCCTGCTCTTAACATACTCTCAGCTTTAAATCCTACTTTTACAATTATCATCTAGCTATTCTCTAACCTGCTCTACTACTGTACTCCCACTTATCTATACATAACTAAACTTACCTTAATAAACCTCTTCCAATGATTGTTCCTCTCAAGCTCCTTCCTTCTTTTGTGTCTACCCACTCCGTAAGCCCTGCGGGCTCACTCTGCTCCCCTACCCTACCCCCATATCCAACCCAGTCCCAGGAGTCCTACCTTTATTCATCACATACCCCTCCTTCCTGCCTAATTACCCAGTAGCAGCTCCTTCCTCTTCCCCCTCCCTCTCCACCAAACATAGGAATTTTCCCTCCCCTTTCCTCCCAATCACTACCTTCTCACTTAAACTCTCTTCACTTCTTCCTCCCTTCATAAGCAATTAAAGCCCTCTTCTCTCTCCTCCTATACCTTCACTGCTTCACAGACATCCTCCTTTCTCATTATCCTCTTACACTATTTTCTTTTTCAATATGTATTTCTTACGTCACCACTCTCTGTACACCCCTTGCTTTCTCCTTGTCTTCCTAATTCCTCTCTACTACACCAGCTCGTTCTCATTCACTGCTTATGTAATATTACCTACAAAAATAACCTCCTCACAACCCCACCTTCACCTACAATCCTTCTCAAATTTCTACTCAATCTCTTCTTCACATATACAGCCCAACCCACTTCATCTATTCCACCTTAAAATCTTTTCCTCTACAATTAATATACTGCCTCCTAAACTACTCTTGGATTTTCCGAAACTCACATTCAAACTCAGATGGCCAAAGGATACTTCCTTCAACAATCTAGCCCTTGCTGGAGATATCCACCCCAACACTGGTCCTAGTCCCTCACTTGCAGCACCTACCCCTACCTCCTTCCTCCTCCCACAACACCCTAAAAATCTTTACCATGAATGCCCAGAGTCTTAACAACAAAGCTCATCACTTTCAAGCTTGGCTATGCCACAACCAACCAGACATTTTAGCAATCCCTGAAACTTGGCTCAAACCCCATATCTCAGATGCCAAGATCCTATCCCCAGGATTCAATATTCTCAGAAATGACCGACCAAATATGAAAGGGGGTGGCTCTGCCTTAGTATACTCCAACCTCCTCACCTTAATACCCCTCCCAACTCCAATTCCACATTTCCAGAACACAGAACTGACTGCTGGACTACTAAAAATGAATAAACACAAGAATATCTGCATAATAGCCCTTTATATCTCTCCTGGTAACAATATCTCTACCCTTGAGGATATTCTCCTATGGGTCTCTACTGAAATTAAGTATGAAACTTATATTTTAGGAGATGTAAATATTGACTGGAACAAAATTAATAGCACCTCTCCCTTCCTATCCATCAACCTCTATAACTTCTTTCAGATAATTCACTCAGTCACCCAACCTAACAAAGTAAATCCCCCTGGTTCCACTTTAGACTGGATCTTAGTCTCTGATCCTAATAAAGTAACCAACTCTGGCACAACTCCTGATTCCATCAGCAACCATTTCCCAGCTTACATTCATCGCTCAATGACCTCTTCCCCTCACCAGCACCAATATATTTATACCCATAACCTCAGTAATTTCAACCCCACATCATTCTCAAACATTCCCAAACAAATAAACTGGCAAATACTAAACTCCCTTCCTCTTGACAATGCTATAGAACACTTCAACTCTGTCTTCTTAGACAGTCTAAACTCCCTTGCCCATCTTAGACACAAGAGGGTAAAAACTAATACAGCTCCTTGGCTACCCAAAGATACTACGAAAATTATGCACCAAAGGGACAAACACTGGAAGCTGTATCAAAAAGATAAACTTCCTAATACCCTGCTCCAATACAAACAGCAATGTAACATAGCAAAACAGCTAATAACCAAGGATAAAAAGTCCTGCTACATCAAACACCAGTCCAACAACAACAAAAACCCCAAGCAATTCTGGAAATCAATAAACTCACTGCTTAATCCAGGATCCAAAAATAATCCTTGTCCTGACCCAAGCAAATTGGATCTTGATCTAGCCTCTAATTTTAACTCATTCTCTTAGAAACTATTTCTGACCTGACCAGGACCTTCCCCAACATTAACCCTCCAGCCCCCCTCTCTTCCTCATCCAACCCCACTAATATCTCTCCCCCCCTTGTTCAACTTCAAACCTGCCTCTACTAGCTCCATAAAAAGACTTCTATCCAAACTTAAACCATGCTCTAATGCTCCTGACAACATTCCCTCTGCCTTCCTAAAATGTGCTGCTGATGCCTTAGCTCTCCCAATCAGTATTATAATCAACAGATCTATTAAGGAATCTTACGTCCCCAAACTCTGGTGCTCAGCCTATATTCGCCCCCTTCATAAAGGAGGCAAAAAACATCAGCATCTCTAACTTCCTCCCTATCGCTCTGCTCTCTCCAATCTCTAAAATCCTTGAAAAGTGCATTCACCTTCAACTTATGCCTTACCTGGCACAAAACAATCTTACATCTACACAACATGGTTTCTGTTCAGGTCATAGTACTATAACTACTCTACTCTCTTTCTTAGAAACAGTCAATCTAGCCAGAGACTCTGGACATCTAGTCTCTACTGTTCTGCTCCATCCGTCCAAAGCATTTGACACTGTTTCACACAAACACCTTCTTTACCACCTCTCAAAGCTCCATCTCTCCCCAAACACTATATCCTGGTTCTCCAGTTACCTATCAGCTAGAACTCAGGCAGTCAAATGGAAGTACTCTACCTCTTCCTTCTTACCTATCCCAACTTGCGTACCACAGGGATCTATCCTAGGGCCTATGCTTTTCAATATCTTCATAAACAACTTTCATGGTGCCATTCCTGATTCCAAAATTATTCATTATGCAGATGATTCTATCTTAGTCTACTCTGCCTCTAACCTCTCAGAATTGCTGTCTAAAACACAAACTGCCTTCTCAACCACCGAAAATTGGATGTGCCAAAACCACCTCTCTTTCAATGCAAACAAATCAAAAATTCTATTTTTCCCTCTCACAAAGTCATTCTCCTACAACAAAAATGCCTTCAAAGTGTCAAACTAATTCAGCTATAGAAGTGGTTCCTTCCGCTAAACTACTTGGTATTACTATTGACAAACATCTCAAGTTCGATATCCATATTCAACAAAATATTAAGAAAACCCACCAAATGCTAGGTATGCTGTATAGGAACAATCGCTTCCTCTCTTATACTACTAGGAATACTTTAGCCACCACTTATCTACTGCCTTCCTTATTATATGGAGCCCCCCTGCTAACTAACCTATCCTCCTCTATTTCCTCCAAACTACAAAACTGCTATAATAAAATCTCAAAATTTGCTACAAAATCTAAACCTTCTACCCATCACTGCCTTATCCTAAGATCCCTAAAGTGGCTTGAACTCCCAAACTACTTAGACTTCCTCCAACTCACACAGACTTGTATATCACCCAATTAAGTGTCCAGTGCTAACTAATATCCTCCCCCATTACACCCCCAATAGAACTCTCAGATCCGAGCATCAAAACCTAATTACTATCCCCAAACCCAAAAGTACAGCAGGTCAACTTCTTCTCGCTGTCTCTCTTGGCAAAAAATGGAATTCCCTTCCTCCCTCTCTAAGAACCATCCCAAACTTAGAAAACTTCAAAACTCAGCTTACCAAACACCTGGCCACAAAATGGAAATGCAATTGCCACCATCCAATCTAATCTTCCTTAGTCCATTCCCCTGGGGGGTTTTCCCACTCTGGTTCTTAAGACCTCAATAACTCTCCTTCTGCTATGCTCCCACGAGCATTTTCTAAGATCTCCCTTCTCCATTAGCTATCAGTAACTATCAATACAATAACAATAACTATAGATAACCTCAATAACTCTCCTTCTGCTATGCTCCCACAAGCATTTTCTAAGCTCTCCCTTCTCCATTAGCCATCAATAACTATCAATACAATAACAATAACTATCGATATCCTCAATAACTCTCCTTCAGCTGTGCTCCCACGAGCATTTTCTTTGCTCTCCTTTCTCTATTAGCTGCTTATTTCTTATGGTCCAACATTGTAAATATTGTATATAGCTTTCCATTACTCATTTCTTTTCTGAAATTGTGCATGTATAGTGTATCCTCATTTTACTTAAAAGTATGTATATAAAACATCTTCTCACCTAATATCTGAGTGTACACACTAAAGAAAGTGTATAAACAATAAGTCCACACTCAATGCTTTTCTGCTTATTATGCATATTTTCAAGGTACTTACTTGTAACTGTTTCCATATTATGTAAGACTGACATCCATGTATTTCTGTACCTTATCTGTATTATGTATCTTGGAGCTTTTCTCCCTGGCCTCCACTAAAAAATGGTCACTCTGACCCACTGGACTTCCCCGGTAATCAAACTGGAAATAAATAAATAATAAAATAATAAAATTATGTCCCCCCCCTAAATGCTTTGTGGATTACAAATAACTGCGATCCATATGAGCTCCAACTTGGGCCCCATCGTGCCGGCAGCAAGGCTGTAAGTAGTCACTGGCCAGTGAACAGGATATAATAGAGTGTTTTCATAGTTGGTCTGTTTAGAATTGATCAAGGGGGTTGAGGGTGTTAGTACTGCTCAATGACACTAGATTTTCTCATATCTGTATTGTTGCATTATAAATCTTCATTGTTCAATGACATTGCATTTTGCTCGTGCTAGGACTGCTGCCTTTAAGAATTTTGCTACTCAATGACATTGCATTTTCTCACATCTGCATTATTGTATTATAACTCTTTTATTGCTTAATGACATTGCATTTTTCCCGTGTTTGTATTGCTGCATTATAAAGCTTTACTGCTCATTGATATTGCCTTCTTTGTGCATGTTTGAATGTCAAGACCTTTTTCTGTTCAGATCTGGGGAAGAGGGTGAATGTATGTTTCATTGCATGCATATCTCACCTTGCATTATTGCTAACTGGTGCACTGTTGAAATAATATGTTTAGGGTTGTGCTATTACCTTTTTAACTAGACAGTCACCTAGAATAAAATCTGTCAATCTTGCCAACTTGGTGTGTTGGGCCTATAGGGGTGTCACCAGAGTCAGGTAGGAAGCAATCCATATCTTCTTCAGCTACACCTGTGAGTGCGCTATGTTTGGGGGATCGTCTGGGATTGCCTATACTGCCTTGGACTCCACCCTATTCCCCTGTACATGTGGAAAGCAATTCCAACAGAAACATGAACCCAGAAGCTACAGCTTCACTGCCCATAAATACTATAGTGTGTGAAGTTTTGAATGCTTTGGGAAGTATTGTAGAAAAATGCTTAAAGCCTACACAGCCATTCTCTGGGTTTGGCTACTGCAAATTGCGTTTCTTTTCTGGCAAACAACCCACACCTCAGGGAGAGGAAGATTTTGAATCCTGGATGGATCAGGCTTCACAAGCCCTAGAGGAGTGGGATATCCCAGAATCTCAGAAGAAGCAGCGGATAGCTGAAAGTCTAAAGGGATTAGCTGCGGATACCATACGCAACCTAACGATGGGTAAGCAAGACTGCACAGTCAAGGACTATTTAGGAGTACTGCAGGATGTGTTTGGAAGGACTGAGAGGGCTGCTGACTTACTGTATCAGTTTGAACATACATACCAAGAGGTTGCTGAGAAACTATCTGATTACATTAAGCGATTAGACAAAATGCTCCACCAGATAATCCTAAAGAAGGGGGTGGATCTGAAAGTAGATGACCAAGTACGGAACGGACCAATTTTTACAGGGAGATCAAGCTATGGACCCCATTGTGTGTAAAATGAGGATGAGAAATAGGGAAGAGACTAACCTATTCTCAGTTGGTTAAAGAGGTGAGGGAAGAGGAAGCCCTGTTGTCAGCCAAATCTCAGTGTTCAACAGCAACTAAAACAGTGAGTGAACACCAGCAGAAGCCTTTAGCCATGCTCACTACTCAAATAGGAGTCGTGGCCCAGAGTATCCACAATGTAGAGGTGTCACAGCTGCAGATGCAGGTGTCTTCCCTGACTGACACCATAGCTCAAGTCACCAAGACAATTGCAGAAAGCCGTGGTAACTTTAGCTGAAGGGATGATTACATCAGCTAGAACTTCCACGAAAGGACTCAGGGAAGAACCGAATCAGCCCATGTTCAGAGCTTCTACTGGATTTTGTTTTCGCTGTGGGGATGCAGGGATAAAGCGAGTGTCCTAATGCAGATAACAAAAGTGAACGAACTATTATTGGCTAGTGCAATGCAGGGAAACTTCAAAGGGCATAATTAAAGGAGCCAGCTGAGTGCTCTGTTACAAAGAGCTCCATAAAATCTAACATCAAGAGACAGCATCCTGGATCTCCTATCCACAGAAACCCTTGCAATAGGGGAGAGAAACTACCTACTATGCACACTTCCAGCTCATCTGAGGTGAACAACTGAATTGGAAAGCCATCTCAGCCAAAATCTCAGCATCTGAGACCACAAAGCATTACTAAGCAAAAATCTTATCCGTTAAAATGGCGAGGTCAACTGGTGGTACCTCTACCACATGCTGACTGCCATACAGCTGAACAGCACTGGAAACAGAAACTACCTGATGGCCTACTAGGACTGTCCCCTGTCGTGTCAATAAAAATAAAAGGAGTGTATAGTAAAGCACTGTTGGATACTGGTGCACAAATCACTATTCTGTACAGAGACTTCTACCAAAAATACTTAAAGCATTTGCCACTTGGAAAGTTAGAAGATTTGGAGATCTGGGGGCTAAGTGACACGAAGTTCCCTTATGATAGTTATGTCTCACTCAAGTTAGAATTTTCCACATAAGTTGTTGGGTCAACAGAAGTTTTTGAAACACTCGCTGTTGTGTGCCCCAGGCCAAAAGGAAAGGATTCAGCATCTATTTTGGTGGGGACAAATACTAACCTTGTCAGAAGAATGATAATGACTCAGTTGACTCAGGAACACCCAACACTACATCCTCTCCCGAGACCAGTTTTCTGTGCCCTTCAAAGGGAGAAGGATAGTAAGAAAGATGAACTTGGTTATGTGTGGACCCTGTCTGGGAAAGAGCATATAATTCATCCTGGTTAGGTCACCTGCTTGAGAGCCAAAGTGAGGATGTGTGGACAAACAGTTTCCTCTCATCTCATGATGGAAATGGATCCAGGAAGTGACTTGCCACCTGAGCTGGAACTTGTCCCAGAAGTTTGGCCTGTGGACAAGTTAAAGCATCCTTATGACACTTTGCCTGTGGGGTTAAAGAATAAAGGAAGTACTCCCACTGTCCTGCGTTCACAAGTGCATTTGGGAAATGTTTATGCTGCTACTCCCTTACCTGCTTCTGTGTTGACAAGGAATGAGAGCAGGGCCAATGAGTTGAAGCTGGAAGATATTGATATTGGAGGTGGTCTCTTGCCCCGAGTGGCTAACCAGTGTTAAAGAGCTATTAATAAAAAACATTGTTTTTCTACTAGTGAACTAGATGTGGGCTGTGCAAAAAGTGCAGAACACAGAATAAGAGTAAAAGAAGACCGGCCTTTCAGGGAACATTCCAGAAGAGTAGCTCCAGGAGACCTGGAGGACTTAAGAAAACATTTGGAGAAACTAAAAGCCGCAGGGATAATTCGAGAGTCAAGAAGTCCATATGCCTCTCCCATTGTTGTTGTTGTCAGGAAAAAGAATGGGTCAATTTGCATGTGTGTTGACTATTGTACTCTGAATCAGCGAACCATTCCAGACCAGTACACAACTCCCCGGATTGAAGATGCTCTAAATTGTCTGGTGGGTGTTAAGTGGTTCAGTGTGTTAAACTTAAGGAGTGGATATTATCCAATCCCTATGCACCCAGAAGATAAAGAGAAGACTGCCTTCATCACCCCTTTGGGATTTTTTGAGTTTGATCGCCTCCCTCAAGGTTTATCAAATGCACCGGCAACTTTCCAGAGAATCATGGAAAGAACAGTTGGAGACATGCATCTCCTGGAAGTCTTAGTCTACCTGGACGACATCATTGTTTTTGGAAGGACCCTAGAGGAGCACGAAGAAAGACTGATGAAGGTATTAGACAGGATTGAGAAGGAAGGCCTGAAGTTGTCTTTGGACAAATGCAAGTTCTTCAAACCTTCATTGACCTATGTGGGACATATAGTATCTGCAAATGGAATATCCACAGATCCCAGCAAAGTTGAAGCGGTTATATCTTGGTCCAGACTCAAAACTATCACAGAGCTGCAATCTTTTCTGGGATTCTGCAGTGACTATAGAAGGTTTGTGGCAAGACCCCTCAACCATTTGCTCCGAAATGATGAGAAAGCAGATGAAACAGATGAAGATATCCTTGTGGAAAAACCTAAGGGAAAGACAAGTTCTAAAGAACTTGAGAGTCATTGGGCGAAGAGTCATTTGAACAGCTTAAGTATTGCCTCACACATGCCCCTGTGCTGGCATATGCTGACTCAACAAAGCCATACACTTTACATGTGGATACTAGCAGGGATGGCTTAGGAGTCCTCCTTTACCGGGAGTATGACAAGAAGCTGAGACCTGTGGCTTTTATCAGTTGGAGTTTATTCCCCACAGAAAGAAACTACCCTGCACACAAGTTGGAATTCCTTGCCTTAAAGTGGGCAGTAGTAGACAAGCTGCATGACTATCTCTATGGGGTTGAATTTGAAGTGCAGACTGACAACAATCCTCTGACATACATCCAGACCACCACAAAGCTAGATGCTACTGGCCACAAATGGATGGCAGCTCTATGCAACTATAATTTCAGTTTGAAATATCGTCCAGGACGCGAAAATGGAGATGCTGATGGTCTGTCCAGAAGACCTCAGGGAGACTTACACCCCGACGATGAATGCGTGGAAATTCCAGCACCAGGGGTGTGAGCTATGTGCCAGATTGCAACCTGCTATCAACACACAATGCTGGGCCCAGAAGTTGGGTCTGCCTGTAGCAAGCATACCCCAATTTTACTGTACCCTGGTCACGTTACAGGCTTCATCGCTACCAGCTTTGAGTAACAGTGATCTCAGGAGAGATCAAAGAGAAGACCCCTTAGGTCAGCTGGTGGTAGCTGCTTTAGAGAAAAAGCAAGTTCACATGGATATTTATCCCCTGGCAAGACTGTTGGCCAAGGAATGGGACAGACTCCAGATACAGCATGGACTAGTGTATAGGAGATCTCCAAGTGCACTCGGCAGTGAAAAAAGGCAATTGTTGTTCCCCAGAAGTATAGAGAAGTAGTACTCCGATCACTGCATGATGAACATGGTCATCTTAGTTATGACAGAATTATGGGTCTGGTACGAGACAGGTTCTACTGGCCATGCATGAAGCAAGATGTTGAGGATTATTGTCATACATGCCTTCGTTGCATTCAGAGAAAGACTCTGCCGACCAGAGCTGCCTCATTGGGTCAAATGGAAATTAGGTGACCCATGGAATTGGTCTGTATAGATTTTCTGTGCATTGAACCAGATGAAGGCAGGATCAGTAATGTGCTGGTGGTGACAGACCACTATATCAGATATGCTCAAGCATTTCCCACTCGCGATCAGAAAGCTATTACTGTGGCAAAACTACTAGTTGAGAAGTTCTTTGTACACTATGGCCTGCCAAAAAGGATACACTCTGATCAAGGACATGATTTTGAGAGCAAGCTTGTCCATGAACTATTCACTCTGTTGGGAGTCCAAAAAAGCTGCACCACTCCTTATCACCCTCAAGGGGATCCTCAGCCTGAGAATTTCAACAGAACTTTACTAGACATGTTGGGGACACTATCTGCAGAGACGAAGAGTCAATGGAGTAGACATGTAGCCACAGTGGTGCATGCTTACAACAGTACTAAAATTGATGCTACAGGATTCTTGCCTTACTTTCTAATGTTTGGAAGAGAAGCTCATCTTCCTATAGATGTCACCTTTGGAGTCACAGCTGATGACACACCAGTGCGACCTCATGGCAGTTATGTGGAGAGACTCAAGAGGAACCTCAGACAGGCTTATGAGCTTGCTGAAAAATAAACAGGACAAAGACATCAGCGAAACAAGGCTCACTATGACAAAAAAGTAAAGATGCATGATCTGCAGCCAGGGGACAGAGTTCTTTTGAGAAATTTGGGACTACAAGGAAAGCATAAACTTGCTGACCACTGGGGATCTGAGATTTACATAATTTGTTCTCAGCTACCTAATATCCCTGTCTACCAAGTTTGCCTTTAGGGGAAAGAAGGACCCATTAAAACCTGGCACCGCAACAACTTGATGCCCTTGGAAAAATCAGTGAGACTCCCGGAACCCAGAATGGCTCAGCGGAAACCTAACTCAAACCGATCCAGAAGGCTAATGCTAAGAGGAACTAACCTTTCCAATGTTCAAGAGCCAATGCTTCCTTCTGCTGAAGGAGAGGAGAATTGTGATGATGACTGGGGTTTCAGTGGAATTTTTTATGAGGATGTTCAAGACCCCGTGGGCTGTAATCTCAATGTAAATGCACTGGAATCCATTCCTTGTCACTTTGAGCAGCACAGGCCTAACAATAGTCTACGTAATGTTTCTGTACCTCTTGCAGAACCTAATACTGAGGGAGCCCCTGCTATGCAAACTTCAGAAAATAGTGCTGAGGACAGCCCTACCGTTATGGAAAACAAAGGTGAAGTTATATAAGAGGAGATCTTAGAAGTGGAAAATATGCCTACTGAAGATCTGGACACTGAATGTGATGTGAATGACAAACCTTCTGAGCAAAATTCCTAAGCTGTCTCTTCCGAACCAAATGTGCAGAGACTGATTTGGCCCCCCACAAAGACTTACATATAACAGTTTTGGACACAGTACATAGGAACCTTTGACCACAGCTCATCGGAGAGTCTGCGCCCAAAATCCCTATGCCTCCTACTCCAGTGGTGACACCCCTTCCCAAGTTATGTATAAGGCTGAACACCCTTGGCGAAATGTACCTTTTGAATGCAAAAATATTGTTCAGTTAATGGTGCATTAGTGTGTGCAAATATTTTGCTGCTAATCTACCTTTTACTTGGGGGGACCAAAGATTTTTAAGTGGGGGGAGAGTGTAGCTCCCACTGTATTTCATTGTAGAAGTACTAGACTGTAGTTTTTCATTAGACCACAAGGTGGAGCTCTTTCAGGGATATAAAAGACAATTTCAAAAGTGAAAGAGGAGACTGAGATACTAGCTGAAGGAGGGAAGACTGAAACTGTGAGGTGAAGGGAAAAGGGCCTTACAGTATGGCTGGATTTTCTTCTCTGGTATTTTGGGACAGGGAAGTGGAGTAGCAGTTTGTGTCTGTTTGTTGCTGAAATCCTGAATGATGGTATTTTGTGGAATTAGAAGAGAAGGCTGAAGCCAGTAGTTCCATGCCTGCATATGATTCAGCAAGAAAAGGAGTTCTTGGGCCTAGTACAGAGAAGCCATAGATGATTAACAGGGTCCTGGCAGGTAATTTTTCTACTTTTCTCATCAGAGGAACCACGGTGCCTGGTCACTAAGATAATCTCGTCAGAGTGGTGAGAGGCTCTGGCCATCTTTTTACATTTTTATAAGATTGTGGTCCCCCCCCAAATGCTTTGTGGATTACAAATACCTGGGATCCATATGAGCTCCAACTTGGGCCCCATCGTGGCGGCAGCAAGACTGTAAGTAGTCACTGGCCAGTGAACAGGGTATAATAGAGTGTTTCATAGTTGGTCTGTTTAGAATTGATCAAAGGGGTTGAGGGTGTTAGTACTGCTTAATGACATTGCATTTTCTCATATCTGTATTGTTGCATTATAAATCTTCATTGTTCAATGACATTGCATTTTGCTCGTGTTAGTACTGCTGCCTTCAAGAATTTTGCTGCACAATGACAGTGCATTTTCTCATATCTGTATTCTTGTATTATAATGCTTTTATTCCTTAGTGACATTGCATTTTTTCCCACGTTTGTATTGCTGCATTATAAAGCTGTACTGCTCATTGATGTTGCCTTATTTTTGCATGTTTGCAATGCAATGTCATTCAACTCTTTTTTTATTGACTCTATTTCTAAACTAACCTCCTCTTTCTCCAACACCACCACATCCTCAACTTCTCCCCCATCCTCCTCTACTAACACTTCCCCCCCCACTCCCAATACCAACCCCATTTCCTCTACTATTCCACCACCCTCTAACTCTCCACCTTTCTCACTAAAACCTATCCCCACATCAACCATCAAAAAACTTCTCCAGAAACTAAAGCCATGCTCCAATGCCCCAGACAACATTCCTTCATACTTTCTTAGCATAGCTGCAGAAGCCATTGCCTACCCTATCAGTATTCTAATTAACCGCTCTATCCAAGAAAGCATAGTACCACAAATTTGGAAAAAAGCCTTCATCATACCTTTGCATAAAGGTGGCAATAATAACAGTACTACAAACTTCCGTCCCATAACTATCCTGTCCCCCATCTCTAAACTCCTAGAAAAGTGTATCCATATACAGCTCCTACCTTACCTCTTAGACAATCACCTGATGACTCCAACCCAACATGGTTTTAGACCCGGCCATAGCACCATGAAAGCCCTCCTTTCCTTCTCAGAAACCATTAATAAAGCACGGGACTCTGGCAACATTGTTTCTACCCTGCTACTGGATCTCTCAAAGGCCTTTGACACTATTTCACACAAACAACTTTTAACTAAACTCTCCCAACTTAACTTATCACCTTCCTCACTGAATTGGTTCTCTAGTTACTTATCTAATAGATTTCAAGCAGTCAAATGGAAAAAAGCCACCTCCTCATTCCTTAATACCCCTACAGGAGTCCCCCAAGGTTCTATATTAGGTCCTCTTCTGTTTAATATATTCATAAATGACTTCCACAACTCTATCCCATTTTCCAGTATCATTCAATATGCAGATGATTCAACAATTATCTGCTCAGCCACAACCCTACCAGTACTCCAAAAACTTGCACAAGACGCATTCTCAATCACTGAACAATGGATGAAAGAAAACCATCTAGCTCTCAATGCCTCTAAAACCAAATTAATGATATTTACCCCTTCTAAACGCAACTCTTTCAACACAAACTCCTTTTTTATCACCAGCAACAACAACACATCCTTGGAACTGGTGACGGAGACCCAGTTACTTGGGGTACAAATTGACAGTCAACTCAAATTCAACTCCCACATACAACTTAATATCAAAAAAACTAGGCATGCTCTACCGACAAAATCAATACCTTACACCCTCAACTAAAATCACACTCTGTTCTACATTCCTTATCCCCTCTCTTCTATATGGAGCCCCACTCCTAACTAGCCTTCAATCTTCCCTCAAAACACAACTTTCCTCATGCTTCAACAAAATAGCCAAATTTGCAAACAGTCACAAAGCATCTACCCACCACTGCTCTTCTCTCCACAAACTAAACTGGCTTGAACTAACCAATCAACTCATCTATACTCAACTTTCTCTAGCTCATAAGCTCATTTTCAAACCCTCCCTTTGTCCATCCCTTTCCTCTGCCTTTAAAATGCATCTTCCCAACAGAGCTCTCAGAACTAATAACCAAAACCTAACTGAGTTATACAAACCTACTCGTCCCCCAGGTTAAAGCCTCCTATCCTATGGTCTAGCACATCTCTGGAACTCTCTACCTCCATCCATTCGTACCACTTCCAACCACTATTCATTCAAAAAATCTCTTCACTCTTATCTACTGACCCAATGGGAATGCTCTTGCTCCCATCCATCTTAATACTACACTGCCTTACCTCCTCTCCCTCTTTTCCAACAACATGCTTGCTTCTGCCTCACAAGTAAGGACTTCTCAGTATTTTTTCAGAAATGTTTTCCAGTTTCTAGTCTATATCATCTGTAACTGTCTGTAACTGTCTTCTGAATGGTATTTGCTAACTGCATAATCTTGTAAATAATGCAATGTATACTGCTGTATTTTCTGTATTGTTTCACCACCAGTTTGATGCTCAAACTGCATAACTTGTAAATATTGTCTCATGCTCATACTGCATAATTTGTTAACATTGTTTGATGCTCAAACTGCATAATTTTGTAAACATCGTAACACATATTGTAACCCTTCTTTCTGGAGCTTTTCTCCCCAGGACTCCATTGAAAACGGGTTCATATTGGCCCAATGGACTATCCTGGTAAACCAACTACAAATAAAATAAAATAAATAAAATAAAATGTTTGAATGTCAAGACCTTTTTCTGTTGAGTTCTGGGGAAGAGGGTGAATGCATGTTTCATTGCATGCATATCTCACCTTGCATTATTGCTAACTGGTGCACTTTTGAAATAAATTGATTGGGGTTGTGCTATTGCCTTTTTAACTAGATTGCCACCTACAATAAAATCTGTCAATCTAACCACCTTGGTGTGTTGGGCCTATAGGGGTGTCACCAGAGTCAAGTAATAAGAAACCCATATCTACTTCAGCTACACCTGCAGGTGCGCTACAAGTAGACTGCCATTTATGTGGTAGTTCATGGGTACAGAGTTTTTACCAAAAGAGATGACAATGCACTTTTTGGCACTGAGCTTGAGGCCATGTCTCTGACACCGGGCATCTGTCTCAGTGAGGCCCTTCTGTAGGATGTCCACATTATTTGGGGACTCAACTATGGCTCCTAGTTTGCAGTCAGTCTGCAAACTTCATTAGCCAAAGGCCTTCTGTGTTAGCCTGTACTTCACAGAAGTAGATACCAAACAGGAGAGGTCCCATGACTGAACCCTGTGGTACTCCACTTGTCACTGGTTTGAAGTCAGATTTGGAGTCTGCAACTTTTACAGTGTGAGTTCTGTCAGTGAGTCAGTTGGCAACCCATCTTCTGACATAGGGATTTATATCTAGTTTAGTGAATGGGGGATGATGTCGAAAGCCTTGGTGAGGTCAAGACAGGCTGCTTGAACCACCTTACCCTTGTGTACGGCTTTGGTGACTGCCTCAAAGAAGTCAATCAGGTTCAGAAGGCATGAGCTGCCTTTCACAAACCCGAACTGGGTGGGGTCCAGAATTTGGAGGTTACCAATGTCTTTGTTTATGAGTTCCATGATGATACGTTCCATGGCCTTGCGGACCAGGCTCATCAGGCTAATAAGGCAATAGTTCCCAGGATCAGTGGTGACTCCCCCTTTGTGGAGTGGGATAACTGTTGCTGTGCACCATTCAGTGGGCACAAAGCCCAAGTGAGACTATGATTATACTAAACTTCCTAACACTGCACAATGGCAACATTCTTTGGGTCAGGATTGGATGTAATGACCACAGGGTACTGTGTAATGACAAAGTTCTCATTGAAAAAACTTTTGGGAGTTGGGCCTTGTGGCAGGGTTTCTGCAGTATCAAGGCCAGGAATGAATGCAGTAACCACAGGTTATTGCACAATGATAGTAGGTTGGAGTTTTAGGTTTAGGGAACAGGAAGGGAGTTTTACAGTTAGGGAGAGATTGGAGAATTTAGTTTAGGGAACAGGAAGGGACTTTTAGAGTTAGGGAGTGATTGAGGAATTTAGGTTTAGGGAGGGGGTTGGAATTTTAGGTTTATGGACTAATCAAGACATTGCATTTCTGAATGATAGAGTGCAAAAGTCCTTGCACTTTGGGAACTACTTGTTGGATTGTCCACTGTCCTTTCTTTTGGCCTGTGAAGGTCACTGTGTGTACTAATTGCTTGGTCTCCCTGGCTTCCTGGTTTCTGCTTTCAGTGGATGCAGGAACGGCTGCTCTACTTTATGCCTCTTAGTTTGATGAGGAAATATTTATTATTGTCTTTGACTTTAGTAAGTAGGCTTGTTTCATAGTTAATTTTTGACATCTTAATAACTGTTGTGTTTTGCTTAATCTAGTCATAAAATGTGTGTTTTTCTCATAAAAAAACAAATATACCATAATCTAAACTGGCTGAACATTTACCCCACTGACAGAAAAAAAAACTGCAGAGATGTCAAATGCCCAAACTTCAAGACAGTTCCTTCTCAACTGTTTGGAGCTTTTCTCCTCTCAGCTAACCATCTTTTCTCCTCTCAGCTATCTGGTTAACATCTTTTCTTACAGACTATAAATGCAACCAAAGAGGAAGCTAATATTCACATACAAATGAGGATATAGGATATGTTCTTCTCTTGCTCTGGTTAAGCTATCTCTTCAAATAATCTTCTAATTGCATTTTATGACCCCATGCTTCCTGCCAGGGAACAGTCCCAGATCATTTAATTATAGGGCAAAACATTTTGCATGCAGTCTGTCTGCTATATAATTTACATCTAGCATTAAGAAGCTACACCTTACAATGACAAATTCCATATTTTTTTTCTATTTGCATTTATAGAAAAATGCACTAAACATTTTCATTTGCATAAAACAAAGATATTGCAGATTAAATTCCATTTTTAATCAACATGTGGCAGGATTTGTAACTTGTAAGAGTCAAGTAAAGCTCACATTTGTTGCATTCTGTTTCAGAAAATAGTAGCAATTTATATATAAATCTCATTCACACAAAAAATTAGAAAGTGTAAGACACGTGACCTATGCAAACCAACTAAAGGCCTTATCTCTTCACTCTGTCTCATACTGTTTATTGAGAGGGAACTTACGCCTGACCTACAAGGCATTCTCTGATCCAGCCCTGATGAAAATATTACATATTCGTAAGAAAAGTTAAACAAGGGTTATGTGTTTCATGGACCCAAACCTTATTTGTGACTGTAACAGAGCTTGCTGGAGAGAGAGTGGTATCCCAAATGCTACCTCATCTATGGAATAAACTTCCCATCTTCGGAAAACAAAGCACGTCCCTCATTCTCTTCAAGAAGAATTTGGATAAATGGATGAGGAGCCGTAAATTTATTCCTGGAGTAATGCCTCTCTCTGTTATGGACAGAGGCAATCTGTGAAATGACTCAGGGCTCAAACATCCAAAGACCCATTACCCTGATACCACCCCATCCTGTATATCGGTGTTTTGATAAAATATTGTTACATCTTGGGTATTATTGGCTAGGCTTGTAAAGGCTCTTGTGCCATTAGCCTAATAATCACCTATAGACCGGTGAATATGCAGGACCTAAATTGTGGCACATGAACATATAAATCTCACACACATGAGATGTTTAAAAGGAGTAATGCCAGCAGCTTGAAATTAGGGGAAGGTGAAGACTGTAACCGTTATGTCAAACCTTCTGTTGCTGTTTACTAATTCCATTCTTGCATATGTAGATATCTATATATATTTGTTTTTTAGCATAATCTTGTATCTGTAAATATGTGAACTTATTCATCTGGGTTGTGCCTGCAGATGGTCCACTGAGATCTGTGCACTACCCCAGTAAACAAGTATAAATAAATACAATTCCTATGTCATTTCATAGCCAAGTACTAGGCTACCTGCCTTTGCAGGCCATTTTAAACTGGGCCAGTTTCCCTTTCATGAGACTGAAACCCTGTACCTTCTGTTTGTGAAGTAATATGAGCCATTACTATACTGCCTGACTTACAAATTAAACCTCAGACGTGGAATAATATATTTCACCTGTGAGGTAAACACCTTAACCACTATGCCAACCCCCTTTTTTTCAAAGAAAGAAACAGAGACATAGGGAGCAAGGCAGACCCAACCTGGAGGAGAGTCACTGATATGTAGGATGAAACATGGAAAACTAAACAACTGCCTTCAATTTGCAGCAGTGCTACAAATTTCCTTCAAGAAGTATTCAATGATCTACAAGAAATACAGTGACTCCAACATTTTACAAATGTCACTTGAAAGCATAGATTCAGAAGCATTAATATGATACATACACGGACAATTTACTCTTTAACCATTTAACATGGGATAACTCTCACCAACAGATATATCTAACAGCCTTTTTGGACATCTAACTGCAAACTTTGGAGTTCAGCCAGTTAATTAATTGAGCTCTAACATATTACTGTACTACACTTCTGAGATTTCATTTATAAGTCATTTAGTATAAGTTACAGCAGAAGAATATGGGCTGGATTCAATAAAGCTTGCACTAAGTGCACATTGTTCTGAGTGAATAGACAACACCAACATAACTGACACAGTCTTCCTCCTAATTTTAATTTTCCTACTGATATTCTTACAGCTTTAAAATACTGACAGGGATTTATCAGGTTACCACAAAGTGCACACTACATGTGCACTTAACTTAATCTTTCTGAGTGACTAGAAAGCACAAAAAATGTGACAAGAATTGTATTAAATACACATGTATACATAGTGTACACTTAGTGTAGGCTTTACTGAATCTGGCCATATATGTCTTCTATTTTTTAAGTCTGCTCACACATTGGAGTGTCATATAAATATGTATATATTTATAAAAGCCAAAGTCCTAATAGGTCAAGGAATTCAAAATGCAATTTAAAATATACTTTTGAATGCAGGCTACTTTACATTACTTATCACTTTTTCAGCAAAACAACCAACCTGTTTTTACAGAAATTATTTTTCCAATTGAAGTGTGTACGCATACACGTTTTTTACATACATATATTCATACATGTATTGTCTGGCAAGATGGTGGTAACTGGCTTGCCTAGCCAATGTTTTGTTTGGGGTGAATTGTTTATGACAAGAATTTCATTTGAGTTTTTGGTTTGACCTATCTTGTACTGTTTTATTTCAGTTTGTCTTAATGTCCTGTATTATATTCATGCTTCCAGCTCCTGACGCTTACCAAGTGGACCGTTAAGAGCAATCAGGTTTTATTCTGCTTTTGTATGTACAGTGTGGGAGCTGTGGGTTTTAGTGACCTGTGGGAGACTTTAGTCTCAGTGGTTGCTGCAAATGATTCAAAATGTAAGCCATAAACAATTCAAGTTATAAGCTACAGAAGGAGCAGAGAGTCCTGAGTAGACTTATCTAGTGAGCTTTATACTTTTTCTCTATGTCCATCTAAGTTGCAGCTTTGGATATATTCCCCGGGCAGCTTTCCAACTTTATCTGTTAAGTGATTTTTCATAACAAGAGCTGGCATATCACTCAAAATGTATTTCCTTTATGTCCTTCTGGACTTGCAGTCTGGCTCACCTTGGCATTTCCCTTTCATAGGAATTTCTGCCCTTTGAAGACAGTCTAATAGCACTAAGTATTTGTAGGCAGTGTAGTAACTGCTTCATGCTTACTGAAAACTAATTACTACCTTAAATAATTCAATAGGTGAGAGGTGTAAGTATTTTTTCAACTTTGAAGCTACCTCCTCACTACATAGCAAATTTGATAATCACAACAGTGAACTGTGCATGACTCAAAATACCTACTAAATCAACTTATGTTGAGGTTGTTAAAAGAACACTGCCCAAGACTCATGGGCTAAAGACTAAGAAACATCAGCAATTAGTTTACACATCATCACACCCACCTTTATCCTGCACACATGTAGCTAGTACACATCAATCTAAGAGTCAGAAGGATGCAGACACTAAGATCTTAAGACCCACTGAGATTGCATATACCCACAGTAATATTTTAGAAATCTGTGACTCTATTGTCAAGCATAAGGTCACCACCCTCACCAGGCTCAATAAGAAGAGTGTGACACTTAGCTCTCTTTCTGAAGCCAGGATTCTCAATCCTAACAAATATGGTTATGACCTGACAGTGGTCCACATGGGACTAAATGACCTTAGGCGCTGTACACAGAGTGCTATGCAGAAGGATATGATGGAGCTTGCTATGCACATGTCTTAGGCAGGAAAGACATTGGTCTTGAGTGGTATTTTCTCATCACACAGAATTATTTTAAGATTAAAAGGTAAGTTAATTGGCTTTAATAACTGGCTATGTAGCTGATGTCATTCTGTGGGGGGGATCCAGTATGTGTCAGCTTCGGATGAGATGGCCTTCACATTCTGTCTAAAGACTTTGCTCCCCTGTGATGTCCCTCCTCTGAGCCAGTGATCAAGGAGTCTGAATCCTCACCACAGACACTGGTGAGGGACGTTCACTTTGAATAAAAATAGATGCACAAATGATTTCCAGATGCAGCTCTATGCACCAAGCACAATTTCCCTTAAGAGCACACAGGGAACACACTCCCATCCTGGGGCTGGGTTTCCTTCTCTCTCTCACCAGGCCCCACATAAGACTCCATACTGACCAGAACTGTACAGTTCAGTCCTCAGCTGAGTCTTGCAAGCCAAATCCCTCTCTGTGAAACCACTGCTTTGTGTCCCTGCTCCAACTTGTTGACACACACCCACTGAGATTTGATTTTTGCCCACCCAAACACACACGCACACACACACCTGGGAAAGGCTGGCACAGATTTACCAGTTATGCCCCCCCCGCTCAGAATATAAGGTAGATACTGCCACCAGAACACTCCAAAGCCAGCTACTCAGTCTCTTACAAGGATACCCAAATACACTGAATAAAATTAATACTAGCACAAATGGTAGTGTTTGACCAATACAGCAAGGCTTTCAGGATTGGCCACAGTGTCACCAAATAAATATAAGTAATCCAAAAGATTCAAATAATCTCTAAAAGACCAGCCACAATGAAAAGTTTAAATATATTTAACAATAAATAATAAAATAACATTAAAATACTTAATATCTACTTACAATAAACACCAAAGTTACTATTACAGGAAATATAAAAAATAACATGGATAGATTCACACAAATACAGAAAAACAGTACTTAAATAATCTCACTATATTTTCCTCACTGATCTGAAAAATTACCATTTCCTGGTTACTTACTAAAGCAAGGCAAGATGAAGTGGCTTAGTGATCCTTCTTTGTAGGTTTCACAAACAGACTGCTGAGAGCTAAGTGACCTCTCTCAGTAATATCGAAATATAATTTCAGTGCTGGCTATAGAATGATATCACATACATCTAGTCATTTGACTTTTGGATCCCACACTACCCCATTTATCACAACCTGAGCTAGAATCTAGCATGTGTCATGATACACACACATAGAGCTTTGCTAAGATGTGTTATAATATCTGGAAGCTATAAAACCATTTCAAAAAATGTCCATCCTTCCTGTGGGATTCCTAGTGTCCTGGTTTTCACATGGCATTTTGTTTCTGGCTGCAATCAGAACTGTAAGATATAATCTTTATGGCCTAAAGCAGGTAATTTAACTTCAGACTATTTTTCAGATTTAGCTGGACTGAGATTAACCTACTCTTTTCCAGTATCTTCTGATACAATATATTCATTTCAACAGTTATAATACAGTCAGATACATAGGTGTTTCTCTTTTCTGTCCAGCAGAACCCACTGTTAGTACATTTTTAACACAAGTAGCTTTACAAATACATTTTGCAACACAAACATCTGTACAAATCAGCTTGATACACAAATGACACCAAAACTCTAGCTAACTCTGCTGACATATATTACACAACCAATGCTCTACTCCTCCTGGCATAGCCGACACTACGTCACATCATCACATTCCCCATAAGACATTTGTTTTTAATTTAAGCCAGAGTCATTCTGCTGGGCATTTCAACCTAAGAAATTCAAATCTGGAACAAATCAACGTGGCTGTACTCAAAATAGAAGTCTTAATATAAAATGCTCAAACTTGAGCTTCTCCTGCAACTTGGTTTCAAAGCAATGAAAGCACTCTCTCTCCTCTTGAATTTGATGACTATCATGTTTTCAGACCTATTGGCAATTGTGGGTGATTATTAGTATTTGTCAAGGATATCATCACAGACATAGACGGGATCAGACAGGAGTCCCTGTGGACTATGATGTTTGCAGATGACAATGTGATCTGTAGTGAGAGTAGGGAGCACATTGAGAAGACCCTGGAGAGGTGGAGATATCCTCTAGAAAGGAGTGGAAAGAAGGTCAGCAGGACTAAGAATATATGTGTGTGAATGAGAGGGAGGATGGAGGAACGGTGAGAGGATGCAGGGAGTAGAGTTGGCAAAGGTAGATGAGTTTAAATACTTGGGATCAACAGTTCAGAGTAATGGAGAGTGTGGAAGAGAGGTGAAGAAGAGAATACAGGCAGGATGTGGGATTCCTAGTGTCAGGAAGAGTGAGAAGAGTGTCAGGAGTGATTTGTGATAGAGAAGTACCAGTAAGAGTGAAAGAGAAGGTCTACAAGAGGGTAGTGAGACCAGCTATGTTATATGGGTTAGAGACAGTGGCATTGGCAAAAAAAGCAGAAGTCAGAGCTGGATGTGGCAGAGTTAAAGATGTTAAAATTTTCACTGGGTGTGACAAGGGTGGACAGGATTAGGAATAAGTATATTAGAGGGTCAGCCCAGGTTGAACGGTTTGGAGACAAAGCCAGAGAGACAAGATTATGTTGGTTTGGCCATGTGCTCAGGAGGGATGCTCAGTATATTGAGAAAAGGATGCTAATGATGAAGCTGCCAGGTAAGAGGAAAAGAGGAAGGCCTAAGTTAAGGTTTATGGATGTGGTGAGAGAGGACATGCAGGTGGTTGGTGTGACAAAGAAAGATGCAGAGGACAGGAAGAAATGGAAACAGATGAGCCACTGTGGTGACCACTAACAGGAACAGCCGAAAGAAAAATAAGAAGTTAAAGATATTAATTACCATTTCATAGCAGTCTAGAGAACACTCTACATATGTTCCCTTGTGAGAATGATAGTTATCTTAATACTTTAGCCGAAACCCCCATTAAACCCAACATCTTAATACTTTAGCTGAAACTTCCATTAAACCCAGCACCTTTCTACTTGAGGACTTCAGACTATCAGACAAGAAACTGGCTGACCTACACTGCTAATGGTTGGCATTCCAAATGCTTCTTTGACAGTATAAATGCTAACCCCCCTTTAGCTTCTTTGACATTAAAAATGCCAACCCCCTTTACAAACAATTATTCATCTTACTGGGCCCCCAAATACCCTTCTCTTATCCTTACTAATATGGCCACTTCTTGCCCACCTCCATATGTATCAACCTCCTTTGTTAAATCAAAGTATAAATCACTGACCTTTTTCTTTTAAACTGGCGATACTTCCTTTATAATTACCTCTGAGTTTAGGGACTACTCAAAAGAAAACCTTCTTTAGTTACTTGATGACTTTACTAAATTATGCTATAGTCCTTCTTTGATGGATCCCATTGTCAAAAATTATGCATATGCATCTGACTTATGGTCCCAGTCAAACAGTCCGCACCAACTATGAGAAATTTAAAAGCAACCTCTTATGGCTGAATACCCATATACATAAATTATATACTAGTAACCACAGGAAATGCTGTAAATAATACAAATGCCAAAATTCCACAGCAGTGCAGAAAAGAAAGCCAGTAAAGGTCCATACACCTGTAGGCAAAGACAGAGCCAAGCCAAACTATTATGGTATAAAGTTTGGTATAAAGTTTAATACAAAATATCCACACAAAATAAGTGCTTTCATTTCACCCACAGAAACTTCATCAGAATGGTGTACCATCACAAACAAGCTGTTAAAATAATCAAAACCTGAATGTGATTGGCTGTAAATTAATTACATAACATTTGAAAATTTAAAGAAACATCACAGAATCTTGTATACTCTTGTTTAACATATATACACACACATATGCACAACACAATTTGGTAAAAATATTTACAAATATTTGCAAAAATGTATGTACACAAGTATTATTTACAAAAGTGTATAGAATCTCCTAAACATGACAACAAAGATGTTATAAAATGTTTGCTTTTAGTTTCAAGGCAGGAACTATAGAAAGGTGGTCATTTAAACCAGGGTTTACATAGGCATCAAAGAACATTTGCCATATCATCTCTTGATATTCCAAACTGGTTTCCCAATCACCACCCCTTTCTGGAATCTGAACTTGCTGTATCATCCAGAATTTAAATTTGGCTGAGGGACAAATTAAACGATGTCTGTACAGGGCACTGGTGTCTTTGCCCCTGTTTAGATCATATAAGTGCTCATATAGTCTCTAAGACATCTCTCAGTCTTGCCTATATAGAATGCATAACAAATGGTACATTATGCCACATATGTATTAGAGGCACAATTGTGGTGTCCATCAGTAGGAATAAACTTATCCAAGCTTGGTAAAAATAACTCAGTTACTGACCACCATCCAACACTGTGCACAACTGCCACATCTGAAAGTACCCTTATTTTTGTGCGGTGTGAAGTTATTAACTCGTAATGCATTCTCAAACGTTCTTAAGGTTGGGCACCTCTTCTATAACTAACCTTAAAGGAATATTGAAAAACTGAGAGAGTGTTGGGCATCATGGCAAACATATTCCAAAAAGTAAGAATAATTTCTTTGATTCACAAAGAATCTTGGTCATACCTTAACACACAGTATATGTCCTTGGTTCCAGAGGTTCCTTTGCCTAAAGGGTAAACATCTTGTGTTACCCCTATTTCCAAGGTCTACTGAATGTCAGCTGTCATAGCAATAATATTGTTGTTGGCAACAGGCTTACCCCTAATCAAGGGGTAATTTTTAACTCCCAAACCATCCATACTTTCCTTCTTGATGTTATCAATAGGAAGTTTGGTAAAATCTCGTGAACGCCTATGGCTGAATACCCATATACATAAATTATATAATAAGAGAAATTAGTTTTAATTTTAAATTTTTTAATTTTACATTTGTTAAACGGTCGTGTCTGATTGAGCAGAAAAGGGCCTTTTTCGGCAGAGGGCTTGGGGAGAAAAGCACCACACAGAAAAAATAATTACAGATACATTTAGATATTTAGACATGATCAGTATACACACAAATTACAACAGACATGTTTTTACAGTGGTATGCAGCACATCAACAGTTACAGTGGAGAGAAGAAGCAAGAAAACATTAATTTAAAAATAAAGGTAATTAATAGATTTGTGGTACACAGCTGAAATTTGGAACATTGGTACATACATAGTACATAGGTACAGTACATACATTGTACATTACCAGTGTTTGTGAGTAAGAGTGAAAACTATTATCAAGTACTCAAGGCTTAGTATGTGTACCTTATCCACTGTCACTAGCCTGGGGAGCAGTCATTGCACTGCCACCTTTGCTTGACATGTTGCCTAATGAGGTTTTTAAAGGAGGCTACGGATGGTGTGCTTTGTATGCTAGTGGGGAGAGAATTCCATTTTCTAGCCACTGAACTACTATATAGTGTGTCTCCAAAGCTATTATAGCTGTTGGTGACTTCTAGTAGTAGTTTTCTTGGTGATCTAAGAGGCCTTTTGGTTGAGTGATGTTGTACTAGGTTTTTGATGGCAGGACACTTATTGGGGAGGTAACACATAAGAGTGACAGAGGCAGAGCTGATTGTAGGTTAGGAGGTTGGGCAGTTCAAGCCAGTTGAGCTGGCTCAAAGCAGTATAGTGATGAGTTCTATATGAGCAATTTGCAGCAAAGCGGGCGATTTTGTTATAGCAGGCTTCCATTTTTCTTAGTTCAGTTTTGTTGAGATTAGTCAGAATGAGAGATGCATAGAGTATGGTGGACAGATGCTGGAAGAGAGCAATGGCTGATCATGTGTAGTTGGTAAGAAACGGTTTGATACGGTAGAGTGATCCCAGTCTGGCATGTACTTTTTTAATAGTTACGTTGAGATGACTATCAGATTTTAGGTGGGAGTCTATGGTTATTCCAAATAACTTCGCCTGTGCCACTGGAGCGATTGGAGTAGCATTTGTGGAGTACATATTGAATTAACTGTTATCAGTGTTTTTGTTAGAACGGCTATAATCATAAGCTGAGTTTTCTTTGGATTAAGGATAAGTTGGGCTTTGATAAGGTAGTTTTCAATGCCAGCGAACGCCGAGTTGTTTTCAGAGGGGTGGGAATATTTTCTGCAGCACAGATTAAGGTAGTATCATCTGCATACTGAATGATAGATGCATGCTGTGTGGAGGTATGGAGGTCATTTGTGACAACTGTGAACAGTAGTGGTCCTACGATAGAACCCTGTGGGACTCCTATAGTTATGGGCAGCTGAGGAGAGAGAGAATTTTCCCATTTCACAGCCTGGTACCTGTCAGTTAAGTAGCTTTGGAATCAGGTAAGAGTGGAATTTGATAGGTGATATTAGTTTAGTTTGTTTAGCAGAATTTGGTGTGAGACTGTGTCAAATGTTTTGGACATATCCAAAAAAAAAAAATAGTTGACACCTGCAGGCCTTCATTTTTGAGACAGTTTATTGTATCTGTGAAGCAGAGGAGGGCTGTAGTGGTTCTATGGGCAGGTCTGAAACCATGTTGAGTAGGTGACAGGATGTTGTTGTCTAGGAGATATTTTAGCACCTGGGTATGGATGCATTTTTCTAGGATTTTGGTCAGGGGGGAAGAGTATAGCAATGGGTATATAGTTATTAAGTTCAGTGGAGTCCCACCTTTATGTATGGGTGTAACAGGATATTTTCCAGAGTTTGGACACATAGTTTTCAGCAACTGATTTGTTTATGAGTGGACATTGGGATAGCAATAGCATCTGCTGTGAATTTCAAGAAATAGCTGGGGAGTAGGTCGGCTGCTGTTGACGAGGTTTTTAGTTTGGAGAGCATGCTTTTGATTGAGGTGGTTTAAACTGTTTTGAGGGTAAAGCTTGTATTAGTATTATTTGTGTTGGGGAGGATAGTGAGGTTGGAAGTGTCCTGTGATACTAAGGAAAGAACTGAGTTCACAAAGTGAGAGTTGAATTGTGTTTCGATGGAAACTTTAGTGTCATGGGTGGTTGGCTTGAGGGTAGCCTTCTGGGTGGGTTTTAGTAGCTGGTTTACATTTTTCCAAAATTTTGAGGGGTTGTGTTGGTATTTAGTTTGTAATGTTGTGTAGTAGGATTTTTTTTTGTCCAGCCTAATGCATTTTTTTGCACGGATGTGCAGTTCTTGGTACTTAGTTAGGCTTTGTGTTTCTTTGCTTTTTGATAGTAAAGCCAGGAAGTGTCTCTTGACTTCAGGATTTGTTTGGTTTCTTTCCTGAGCCAGGGGTTTGTAGAGGTTCTAACTTTGATTTTGTGTAATGGATCAACAGTGTCTAGGTGTTGCAGAAGTGTTTTGTTGAAATATGCTAAAGCCTGGTCAAGTGGGAGGATTTTTATGGGGGGTCCAGTCAAAGTTATAGAGGAGAGTATTGAGGACCTCTGGACAGAAATGTTTTGTGTTTCTAGTGTATTTATAGTTAGTGGTTTTGCATACACTTGTACTACTACTTATAAGGTATATTATGCTGTGGTCACTTAAGGTATCTGGGAGACTGCCTGTGTGGGGATACAATGTGGGTTGTTAGTTAGGACCCTGTCAAGGATGGATTCCCTTTTATATTTTTTTATCATATCTATTTGGAATTTGGACTAGCTTCTGGTAGCCATGGAGACTTATTAGATTACTTGGTGGTTCTGATATACAGGTGAACCAATCTAGGTTGAAATCCCCCAGAAAAAGGGTTTCTTGTGAGTATGTGGAAGAACACTAGGAAAAGAAGTCTTCAAGGCTAACAGGTGTATTACCAGGTGGAATATAGATCACAATCATGGTGATGATCTTTTTAGTTACTTAGTACTTGCAGAAGGTCTCATTCTACCAACACTTATGCAAGCTAGCACAGAGCTTAGGGGAACAATTAGGAAGCTCAAAGTGGAGTATAAACTTCAAATAGTAAGTAAAATAAAAATAACTGCAAATATTTAACTATGTCAAGAAATTAACACCACCTGTATTCACAATAATAATGCTCACACTGATCTAAAGAAAATAGTTTATATACTAGCTGATAAATTTAGTTTTACTCTATCCACAGGTATAACTATTTTAAAGATTCCAGCCTGTTAGACATCCCCTTTAATTACCATAGAACAAGTCCTCAAAGCCCTCTCAAAACTACCACTGCCTCAGCCATGTGTGCTGATAATACACCAGGTTGCCTGATTATCAGCACCAAATATGGTCCATCAGAACCCCTAGTTAACATCTTTAATCCAAGACTTTCCATTAGTTGCATTACCATAATCTGGAGAACAGTCAATGTAATATTGTTACACAAGGTGCTCCAGCCATAGACTGGTAACTATAGATCCATCAGCCTCAAAACCCTTATATGTAAAGCTATGGAATGCATCATCTCAGACCTCATTAACATAGATATGGAAAATCTCTTAATCCTAGAGTTTCATCAATTTGCCATTATCAAAAGAAGGTCCTACCTCTTTAGTCTCATTCATTTCTTTGAAAAAGTAACTAAGCCAGTAGATAACAGTTCAGTTATGTTGAAGATATAGCATAGCTGGACCTGGCCACGGCCTTTGATACTACTCTCCATGCAGGCATTACTGACAGACTTGAAAATCTGAGTATAGATCCTTATCTTGTTTGGTGGATAGTTAATCATTTATCTAAAAGAACTATTGTGGTTAAATTTGCAGATGCCACTTATAAAAGCAAGACAAGTTATCAGTAGTGTAACACAGAGCTCAGTGCTGGGCCTATCTTCAACTGACTCAGAACTGCTCCAAACAAGGGTTAGACTATGTTAAACAACTGGTGCATGGACAATGGTCTCAAATTAAATGGGAAAAATAACACATTTCACTTTGGTAAATAAAATATTTTCACATATCATATTGGTGACATGCTTCTCCTAGCAGACACTATCATAAAAGATCTTAGCACTCTTGTTGATAATTGCTTACCCTTGTCTCCATATTAGTTGAGAAAGTCTTCTAGCTAATTCATATAATTTCCAAAGGCATCTCTTCAAGATTCAAAGAATTCTTAATTCCTCTTTATTTCTATCTCATCAAATTCATTATTCAGTATAATGCACCTTTTGGCATGTATTCCTCTAAACATATCAGTCAACTTGAATGACCTCAAGGATTCATAACTAAAAGACTGAGATTCCTAACTAAAAAGATTAGTGGCCTCCAAAAGCTTAGTTATTACGGCAGACCGAAAGCCCCCTCTTTACATAACGCTCCATAGTTATAGCTAGCCTTTTTAGCCATGAAAGTTCTTTTTTTTTTTGCTAAATAATTTTAATTTTTTTGTTTGTAGACAAATTATGATACAGTAAATTTAAATTACAATTCAAAATAAAAGAAAAAGCCATGAAAGTTCTGACCATCTTTGGCCACTCATTCCTTCACAGAACAAATTTATTTATTTTGACATTTGTTAATCATGTTAGTCCGAATGAGCTAGAGCCCATTTTCAGCTGAGGCCTGGAGAGAAAAGCTCCATACAGAGACATGAACAAAAAAGTGACACCATTAAGTACAAAACGCTTCTAATACAATGCATGAAGGTGCCAATAAAATCATAAATGTAGTACAGAAATATACAGATTATTAGGTAAAGTAATAATACAAGGAAACATACTGTGTTGATCATAGGGACATATGTCATATGGTAGGTACTTTACTAAAGCAACATAAAAAAGTAATCTTATAGTAGGTAGAAAGGGGGAAATCAGGATGCTGAGGAGTAGCAAGTATAAAATATATGGAAGTACAGCCAGGTGTAGCTGATGTGGGTTGAAAACAGACAGAGGAGAAAGGACATGCAGGAAAATTTTCTTGAGATAAGCAAACAAATGCAGAGGTGGTATCAAGACAATAGGCAGGAGAATTATAAGACACAGTCTAGAGGAGTGATGCAGAAGGATGTTATGTTGGGCTTCAGCAGAAACAAATCCAAGACTACAGGAGAGTGTCTTTTAAAGCTTTTTAAAAAATGTTGGTGTTGGTTATAGCTCTGATGCTCAGCGGAGGTTCATTCCATGCTAGAACAACTGAGTAGCTGTAAAGAAATTGGTCAACAGTTCTTTTGAGCTTATACAATTCCAAGAGAAGTTGGTCTGAGCTCCTGAGAGTGCTTGGGAGTTAGTAGGAAAGGAGGGATGAGATGGAGGGGCAGGAATCAGGTTTGGTAAGGATGTAAGGAACCGCTGAATTAGTAGTGGTTTTTGGGGAAGTTCTAGCCAGCGTAGGTATTTGACAGAAAGGCAGTGGTGATATTTGTAGGGTTGTTTTGCAGTGAACTTAGCAACTTTGTTATAAGTGAGTTCCAGCTTGGACTTTAGAGAGAATTGCAAGTTGGTTAAAATTGGAGAAGCATACAGTAGACTGGGAAGTCTAAAGTCTTTGGAGAGGAAGTTTTTTATTCCTATATAGCAAGCCCAGTGTTTTGTATGTTTTTTTAATGCAATTTTGGGCACGAAGATCGAATTTTAATTGGTTGTCTGTGATAGTGTCTGTGAGCTTTCTGTGCAGTTCTACATTAATTGCTGTGTTATCAAGTGACGTGATAGTAAAAGTACATTTGTGATGACAAAGATTTTGGGAGGAATAGGAAAAGTTATTTTTTTTAATTGAGTATGAGTTGGTTTTCAATTAACCATCTTTCAACAAATTTGAAAGAGTTTTCAGTTAGAGTGTGAAGGTGAGAGAGATTGTTAGATGTGGAGATTATTGTGGATCTTCTGCATACTGAATGAGAAAAGAGTGTGAGCATAAGTGTGAAGATAGTTTTGTGAATATGTTAAATAATGGTGGGCTAATGATGGAGCCCTGGGGGTGCATCCGTTTGGACTGGGAGGAAGGCCAAGGAGATGAGCCACTTGACGGACAGTAGTCTGTTCGTAAGGTGGCTGGAGCACCAATTAAGAGTAGCATTGGAGAGATTAAGGTTAAACGTTTGGTCAGAAGCTTGGTGTGAGAGGAATATTAACGCTGTTGCTGTGCTATGGTTAGGACAGAAGCCATGTTGGGTAGTAGTGAATACATTTTCCTGGAGAATATAATCTAGGAGCTGCTTATTTATGCATTTTTCAAGTATTTTAGATAGGGAGGATATAATGGTTATGGGCCTGTAGTTATAAGGGTCGGTGGAGTGGCCTCCTTTGTGGATAGGTATAATGTAGAATTTCTTCCAGATAGCAGGGACTATAGATTCTTGAAAAGATCTGTTGATCAGACTTGAGATTGGGAAGGATATTGAGGTAGCAGCAAGCTGTAGGAAGAGGGGAGGTAGATTATCCACCGAGGAAGAGCAAGGCTTTAGTTTGCTATGTAGAGATTTTATGTAAGCTGTGCCAGAATGACTATGTCTGCAAGAACCAATCAGGAATTGCAGGTCAGTGCTAAGCACAGAACTATGAGCACTGTAAGTTAGCTGTTCTACTTATACTGGCATATGTAAGTACAGACAGCAAATGCTATGTATAGCAGGCAGGGAAAATTCTGTTTAAAGCAAATATGGGGTTTATTAACTACTACTGGGACAGAAGTCATTTAGATGACTTCAGTTTGCTGCTATAATGAAAGTTAGTGCAATTATTTGAGGAGGGAGGCAAAGGTGAGCCATGGGAGTGGGAGGGGGGGGGACCGGGAATAAACATCCTAGCTTAATGTGGGCGCCACTTAACAATAAGCACGACAGAGTTCAGACATCACTTATCAGATACAAATTGCAGGGCAAAGGATGTATGGCATTATAGAGTATAGCACTCTAATCAAAAAAGTACGTGTTCTTATAGTAGTCTCTCCTGTACAGTACTAGACTGGCTTTCTGTACGTACACAAAATATTTCTTCAGGTTTAAATAGCTCTTCTTAACATCTGAGATGCAGACTACTGCAAGGATTGAGTCTAGATACTTTATTACTCAAACTGTTTAGGCTTCCCTATGGGAATTTAGCAGGAGATGCTTAGCTTATTAGTTTTATGAAGATGATACAGATACTTTGTTCTATTTGACTCAATAATGAAAAGTAAGGTTGTGTTTGTTACTGACTGGCTTACAGGCCTTTCTTCTTTGATTTACTAGTAACTGGTTGAACTTGAAAATGTTCAAAATGGAGGCCTTAAATATGCATGCAATTTTGTGGGATTCTTCTGCCCTGTCATTTCTATCTGTTTGTAAAAATAGCAGTAGGTTGGAGTTTGTGTTAGATGTGCATTATACAGGAAAGACCCCTGGCTTGAATGACTGCATCAGTATTTCCAGTGTTTTGAAATTGAGATCTGCTAAATTATGGCAATAGTTAGTATATCCTGGAAATAACAAAATCTCTTTGCAGTATTCATGTATTACTGAAGTTACATTTGTATGTTGTAATATGTAACATCTTAACAATGTGGTTTTATTTGTGAAATGTGGTATGTCTTTTTAAAACTGCTGTCAGAGTTAACTGGGGTATTACTATTGGCTCATTTGAAAATATGCACCTATATTAGCAGGACCTAGAAGTTACAATATTGTTCTGAAAAAGCCCAACATTTGGTTAGGTGAACGTGCTTAACTTCTATTGTATACATTGTGGATTTATAACTGAATTGGTGTAAATACACTTGTGCCAGTGAATTATTTATCATGCTTTGTGAGCATTTGTAACTTTTTTATTTTGCTGGAAGTGTTTTATCCTGTTGGAGCTGTGCTGAGTCGAACGGACTGCACAGGTAATAAATTGTTGCTTTGGAAGCTGTGGTGTCTATTTTCTGTTATTGGTTACATTTTGCTGTTTGGTTCTTGGCTGCTTTTGACACCATGGCTGAAGGAGTGGATAACTCCACACTCAAGGAAATGCCTAGTGTATTTCTTGACCATGAGGATTTGAATGTCAATTCTCCAGTTACAAGAGGAGAATTTAACAAAATGTTGGAGATACAAACTCAAATAGCTATGACACAGAATTCGTTGACTAGAAACAGTCAGCCGGTGTTTCCAGGTAACCAGCACCAGTTGCGTGACATCGTTGGCACATTACTGTCCTTGACCAATCAGAATGGAGCTGGACATTCGAGGGAGACGACCGCGAGTATGGTGGATATGCGTTTGCATTCAGCAAATGCTGGGACAGTTAATATTTTGAATAATAACCAGGACTTGAGCAAAACTGATTTCATTTTCAAAAAATGGGTGTCTAAGAGGTTTGTTTTTTTCTGAGGACAGACCTCAAGTGCAGGAAACATACATCGATCTTCTCCAGGTATTTAAGGAGAAACTGTTACAACTGAAAACTATTCAACTTGAGATAGACTATTTAAATGAATGTGTAGCAGTTGTGAGGGTACCAAAGGGGCTACGGCTCTGTAAATACCCCAACAATGTTGATATTAATAGTACTTTCCACAAGGAACTTTTGGAACTTTTTAATAATTTTGGACTAGAGTTATTGAAGTTAATGATTAGAAATTATGAGATTCAAAGAGACAATGTTAGAAGTAAATGTTTTGAATGATAAATTAACATCTGACTGTCTTTTCCAAGTAGAGAAAGTGAAATATAATGCTGTGTTTAGAGAAATATATTCACACTGTAAGAATGTGCTTGCACGAAAGTTAAGAAAACTACAAAGGGACTTAATTGAATAAAGGGAGGGGAAAGCTTTTCCACCCCCAAAGAGGGCTTACAATTTTAGGAATTTGGAAGGTGAGAACTTGCATGAAGAAGTATTCACTCAGGAAAACAGGAATTCTAATACTGGGCACACTATCCCTTTAGAAGAACCCACCCTAAGGAGAAGCGAAAGAATTGCACAGAAGCAAGGACAATACAACATGTACAATACATACAATCAGTTTCAGGGGAGGATGGGCAGGGGGAGAGGTTGGAACAACAACAGGAATTTTATGAGAAAGAACAGTCAAGGGAGAGGACACTACATGGAAAGATAGACCAGGATGATAACCAAATGAATATAGAGGTCACAGAGAATGGTAGGAAAATGATTAAAAGTAACTTCAACATCTATAACTTTACAAACCTGGAGATAAGGAATGAGCACTTTTCACTGCTTACTAAGGGTTTTCAATTTGTACCCAGTAGGCCCTTTAATGTGGTTAACACCCTGGTGGACCTTAAGTTATTCTTGAAAAAGTTGAACCTTAAACTGTTTTTCAAAGGAAGTAGTAGGCCAGTGCAAGATTTGAGAAGACCCAGTAATTTTAATCCCCCCCTTAACCCTGTTTTGATTATATTATATGACAGAAGTCAGATATTTGGATGCCAATATTATTAACTTGATCATGGAAGTTTTAGAAACTAAATTGCAAAGTAATTGTATGTTTTTCAATGGTGAGTACTACAAGCAGGAGAGTGGTGTGGCTATGGGGGCGGTATGTCCCCCATATGCCAACCTAGTACTATACGATTGGGAGAAAAAGTACATTATGGAATCCAATTGGTTCAGGTATATAACATATTATACAAGATTCCTAGACAATATTTGTATTCTTTGGGATGGACCCATTGAGGAATTAAATGTCTTTTTGATGTACATTAATAACACCACCTCTTTTTTGAAATTTACCCACATTGTATCCCCTCAGGAGATTAATTACCTGGATGTTAGATTATACAATTATTTAAATAAGAATTGTTTTCAGTCTGCCATTTTTAGGAAAAACACATTTTCTAACTCATACCTTCATTACGAGAGTAGTCACCCATTTTATCAAAAGAAAAGGGTATAGTCAAGGGCCAGATTATCAGGGCTTCGAGGATGTGTAGTGATGAGATGTTTAAAGAAGAAGTAAAATTTATAAAGGAATTATTCATTCAAAGGGGATACCCCATGATCATGGTTGAAACCTTGGCAGATGAGGTTATTAAGGAAAGGGAATCCAAATACCCTCCATTGTTAGGCAAGGGTAGTGTTATTTCTACTAACCATGAACATACTCAAGAAGAATATGATAGTGCCTTTGTACATACCTTCACTAGTAATTCTTCGGAAGTTGAGGGGATTATTAGAAAACATTGGGCTGTACTTAAAATACATGAGGAAACAGGGTGTTGGATACCAGAATTCCCACAATTTATTAGAAAAAGAGATTTTAACTTGAAGGAGAGGTTTGAGAAAGGTATTACACACAACAATAAGGGTACCAGAAGTAAGAAGGGTATACACAGGTGCGACAGGTGTAATCAATGCAGGTTCATTCTTGGAAAACAATAAATTTTTCTAACATCTAGGAATTACAGGATTAGAGGTAATGGTTATTATACTTGTAAAGTGTTGGGGTGGTATACATTGTAGTGTGTGGATCATGTTCCAGTTTCTATCTTGGGAAGACAGAAAGGAATCTCAAGAGAAGGATATACGAACATTTTTATGACATTTCTAAACAAAAGGAAACTAGCGCACTCTATAAACACACATTAAATTGCCCCAACTATAATTTTTAAGTTTATGGTTATAGAACAGATAGTTGGTGATGCCATGGGAGGCAATTGGGAAAGTAAGCTGGAGTACAGTGAACTATACTGCAGATAAATCTTGATGCTGGAAAGCCCTCTGGCTTGAATGACTGCATCAGTATTTCCAGTGTTTTGAAACTGAGATCTGCTAAATTATGACAGTAGTTAGTACATCTTAGAAATAACAAAATCTCTTTGCAGTATTCATGTATTAATGAAGTTACATTTGTATGTTGCAATATGTAACATCTTAACAATGTGTTTTTATTTGTGAAATGTGGTATGGCTTTTTAAAACTGCTGTCAGAGTTAATTGGGGTGTTACTATTGGCTCATTTGAAAATATGCACCTATATTAGCAGGACTTAGAAGTTACAATATTGTTCTGAAGAAGCCTGACATTTGGTTAGGTGTAAGCGCTTAACTTCTATTGTGTACCTTGTGGATTTATAACTGAATTGCTGTGAATACACTTGTGCCAGTGAATTATTTCTCATGCTCTGTGAGCATTGTGACTGCTTTTTATTTTGCTGGAAGTGTTTTATCCTGTTGGAGCTGTGCTGAGTCAAATGGACTGCACAGGTAATATTTTTGTTGCTTTGGAAGCTGTGGTGTCTATTTTCTGTTATACATTATATAGGTGTTATCCTTGATGATCAGCTGACATTGCATGATCAGATGTCAGCTGTCATTAGCTGCTTATTTATTTATTTAATGATCAGGCTCAGTCACAACCAGAACAAAGATGTGATCACAGTATCCATTCATCAACAACCCTTTCTTCCCATTTTTGCATATGGGACTGGGGTGTCACTTCAACACTGACAATCATCTAGAGCCAAGTCTCACACCCACTGGGTCACTAGCCCTGCTGTAGTCACAGTAAATTTACAATAACCATTTTATTAAGTTTTAACACAGTATCATTACACTAGTTATTCACATGAAGTACTACTGTCTGCACAGTAATGCACAGCATATTTGTGCAGCAACCACTGAACATTACAAAAGTTTGGCATAGGCATACAAGCAGTATATGAACACAAGAATAAAATCTGAATTACACAGGGTATTAACACAGGATGGTGAAATTTACTTTGTTATACTGTATTTAACATTGGCTAAATTTGTTACACTGTATTCCCATCATACAGCAGGGCCCTACATAAACCTTCCTCCCCTTTCTCAACTTCTATTACAAATGTTTATTTTACAGCTGTAATTCTCAAGAACTGTCTATTACAATGTGTCTCGTCTTTACTCAAATATGAGATATATTAATCTGTACTTCAAATTATGTTTTTTCAGTGTCTATATTCCTTCCTTTGTTATGTAAAAAATGTGTCTAAAATGATGTCTCAATTTTTTATTTCATTGTACCGGCCATGCTAGGTAATAACTAAGGTCTCATCATCATTATCCTTCATGGCACCAGCCTATTACTGTTTATTTATGTTATCTTTAAGGTACATATTATAATTGATTTTTACTGTACTGGAGCTTTTCTCCTTGGGTCTCTGATGAAAATGAGCTTTTGTGCTCAGTTGGCCCAACCCAGTTAACAAATGTCAAATATATAAATGATAAATAAATATAATTAACAACACTGTATTGTTAATTTGAGGGATTGGCCAAAACAGAATGATTAGTTACAAAAACAAAAACACTACTTGAACAAACCAAGTGACATTTTAAAGGCAAAGTAATAATTTTCCAGATGTTACCTGCATCATGATATTTATTTGTTTACAGGAATACATTTAAACCATTCTGCAGCTGACAGACTCATGTACATTTATTTACAATGGTTTGAAGACTTATGCAAAACTTATCTATTTATAATGTTGTAAGGCATATCACAAGAGTTAAGCACTTGGTATAGCCTGTTAAGGTTACCACTTGTCCTTCTTTGTGAGGGACTGCCCCAATTTGGGCAGTTTTGTCCTGCGAAAAAAAAAAAACTAAAAAATTGGCAAATATCCTGAGATTTTAAGACAAAACATATTTCCCAAGTTTGCTTTAATAGTTTCATAAACAGTTATTTTGTATATGAAACACATACATGTTATATGAAATAACCTAAGCAACTCAAATGTTACAAGAATAAACAATTATTTGGTCAAAAAAGTGAAGTTCTGTACTTTGCACTTGCCCTGGGTATATTCTGTCCTGCAAAATCTCATATTTCTACAAAAAAAAAAAAAAAAAGTCCCATTTTGGGCATTTGAAAAGGTGACAACCCTATAGCCCTTGGATCTCAATACTATCAATCATACCTTTGTTTGTTCTTGTCTTAAGTTTGAAATTCTTGACAATGAAATCAACTGTTTACAGCTACTGCAAAACTCTGTAGCACAATTACTATTTCCCCGTGCAACAAAGGCTTCACCTGTTTAATCATTTTATTTTAAATTGTGTCCAAAACCTTGGTATTGGTGTTTTGCCCCTCATGACATGGGTCCCAAAAAGGCTGGACTCACCCACCCCTGAAACAGTCAAATGTTTCTTAGTCCCCACCTAGAGTATTGTGCTCTTCCACCAGAGGGATAACAGTGGTTCCTCAATTGTGGCTTAAGACCTCTGGTAAATGGTCTTCAACTTATCCTGTCCTGCAGCTCTGGAATCTATCTATGGGACTTGCAGATTGATCTACATTGGCCTGCCTTAAGGGCTCCCTGAAAAATGTATCTTTTTAATTTAGCTTTCAGCAACAACCATGTTAAAATCCATGTATGCCATGATGTTACTCTGATTTTTTTTTTATTTTAGGCATTGCTACATTCCTTGAAAATAATGCTAACCGAATTTCTCAAACATATTGTTACTGCATTCTTAAAATACTGTACTTTTGCCTTGTATATATTCATATTGTATATTTATCTGTTTTTGTACTGTTAAGTATCTTACAACCTGAATTTCTAGCTTGCAGTCCAAATTTCTTCTTGGCCTCTTTCCAGTCTATTACATTTCCTGCTATAGTTATCTGCTACCAGTAACTTGGCTCCTTTAGCAGTTTTCTCCAGTAAATTATACCTCTCTCTTGCCCATTACTTGTACGCCTAATGACAACAGTCCCTACTGGTAGAATCTGCTTTCTCCATTCCTAGTTTGGCTTAGTACGTAGAATACTTTCTGCTACTTTACAAATGTAATATTCTGTAGGACTATTATTCTCCTTAAAGATCTGCATCTAAACTCCCACACTCTTCTTATTTCTTGAATTTCCTCTCTGATTTGTCATCATCTCCTTCCACTTTGATCTGTAGATTTCTGTTTGTGTTATATATAAGAGCCTTAGCTGTGTAATTCTAAGATAGCTCTTTAAATCGGGTAATTATCCCACTTGGCCTCTCCCCTCCCAAATAAAATCATTCGACTCTATTAATTACAGCCCATAACTTCTCCTCTGGCTGATAAAAATATGCCTCACCTATACATAAAATTAAAGAAACTAAAAACATTTTCACTGCTTGTATCTTGCTATCCATATCCATAAAATAAAGCTTCCAGTTTCTTAGTTTTAGTTTTATTATTTGTTTAGTCTCTTCTACATATCCTTAACTACCATGACATAATCCTTTTTAATCCATACTCCTAAATACTTCATTTTATTGTGTCCCCATAAATATGAGTATTGCTGAACCAATTCATGTGAAAGTACACAGTTTATAGCTATAACCTTTATCTTCATTAATTTTATATTACAACAAGACTTGAAACTGTCTCAAAATGCTCCACAATATATTGAGATGTTCTTTTCAGGTTTTATCAGGTATAAAACAATATTGCCTGCAAATAAAGCCAAATTTTCTTGACTACCATTACCAATTATATCCCTGAATTCCTGAATCCCTTATTTTCTTTGCCAATGGCTCTAAATATAATACAAATAAAGGTGAAAGAGGACACATCTGCCTGGTTCTTCTGTTCGGACCCTTTCTCTTTATTTTTTGCCTCCAATCCCTCATACATCTTCCTAATTAACATTATTATTGTATCAGGGAATGCAAATGCTTCCATTGCCCTATTCAAAATCCCAGCTACTCTGTTAAAGGCTTTCTTTGCATCAAGACCCACCAACACAGGTATTTTCTTACATTCTGTTTCCCTCTGGATCATCAGTGTTCTGTTTAATGTTGTTAAATGTTTGCCTCCCCTCCACAAAGGCACACTGATCCATATCTATCAATCTGGGCAATGCCTTTGCCATTCTTTTAGCTATAATAGACATAAAGACTTCATAATCTTTGTTTACTTGAAATGGGCCTATATGAAGCTGGGTCTGATGGGTCTTTACCCGCTTTTGGTATTACAGCCGCCACAGCTTTTCTTCCAGGATGCTAGTGCTTCCCCTCATTTTAAACTACTGTTAAGCAAAACCTTCTAGATCTTTTATCAATTTCTTCCCTCATAGCTTCCAAACTTACATGGGAATACCATCTATTCTTTGAGACTTTCCTGCAGATTGCTCATACATCACTGTTTTTATTTCATCTCCTCCTATTTTAACTGTTAATTGATAAGCCTCATCTACGTCTAACCTTGGCATACTTATATTTTCCATAAATATTTCCATTTTTACTTTTTCTTGATTTCCATATTTTTCTGCTTTATATAAATTTTCATAACATTTCCAAAATATCTTTAATACCACTGCAGGACCTCTGGTTATTTTTCTTGTTACAGACTCTCTAAGTTTGGTGACAACCCCTTCTACTTTATGTCTCCTAAGTTGTTGGACTAAACATTTTTGTGCTCTGGAATTATCAAAAAACAGTTGCTTAAAAGCAAACTTTCTAAACTCATGCATATTATCCAGTTCTCTTTAGCACTCTTCTTGTTCTATGAGATTCCCCTTAGACTATAATACTTTAACCTTTGTCAGCCCCATTAAACAATTCTTGTTACTTCTTAACCATATCTCTTTTTCTTTTATTTCTACCCTATTGTTAAATTCCACCTTCACCATCTCCCACTCAAGAACTGTAACTTATTTTAAATAGGTAGGCGGGGAAACACCAGTGTCGCATTTTTACTTCACTACTCTGTATTTTTTGTTTTAAATGTTATTGGCACACTGCCTGAAATAGTTATTGGATGTGCTGATACTTTTAATTAAATGCACGTTAGAACACAAAAGCCAGCACAGCGGTTAGAACCAATAACAATAACCAAAACAAAAATCCTGCTAGATACTTTTGGTTACATGCACATGCTCCTGTTAAATATAACTTCTGTCTAGCCTAGCCCAGTTATTGTCCCTTGGGGAATAATATGTAAATTCTCTCAGAGTTCCTACTACTGAATTCATATCTCCCATACCAAATATTTTCAGAAATGTCTTCAGAAATGTACCCGCTTTTGTTTTATTTTTTGTTTTAGGTCCCCCAGATACATCCTCACTGTTGCAATTCAAGTTCCATTCCCCACCTATAAGTAATATTCACTGCTGAAAGCTGATTATTTCTCTCAGAATTTTCCTAAACTCCAGTTTTATGTAGAATATAAATGTATGCCAGCTTATCCCTCCTCCCTTGCCAGTTGCCCCTTACTACTACAAATCTACCATTATTGTCTTTTTCATTCCATTTTCTATCACTACTGGAGCTACTCTAGCAATTAGTATAAGTACTTCCCTTTATCTTTGTCCCTGATATTCTGCTGAATATCCATCCCAAAATACTTTATCAAATTCACATGCTCACTTCTTTCCAAAAATGTCACCTGTAGTATTGCTATTTGTACTCTGCATTTCTTAGTATAATTCAATACCCTTACCTTTTTTTGTCTACACCCATGAGGCCTTTCATATTACAAAAGACTATGGATAGTATAGCCATTATAATATAAGAAGTTATTATTCCTATCTACTATATATGACAGATTTTTTTAAATGTCCATTTCCAGCTTTTGTGTTACATGCCAACATTTGGCATGCTGATTCTTTATACAATTGTTTCTTGTCATCTCCATTTGAATCTAAGTCACATTGTATAATACTTTTTGTTTAATGACAATACTCAAACAAAAAAAAACACACACACACCCAGAACACCCCCATAACCTATTAACTTAAAACAAACACATAAAGCTATCTACATCTTCAAATAATGCATTTTTCCATCCTGATTGGAGCAACTGCCCAAAATCGACAAATGCACCAACAGACATTACAAATTAAAGCAATCCATGCTAAAGCACATATTACTAACTGATTTCTGTTCTTGTATTATCTTTATTCCCCTCCCGGGTGTGAAAAATAGCCTGTATGCTTTCAGAAAACATTAACTTTTATCTTTAAGAAAAAGTGCACTGGCTATATTTACATAAAACTAAATTATTCACGGTTCTAATAAATGTATCAAAGTATTTACATACCAGGAAAGCTGCTAGCTCTTATTCACTTCCAATAATTTCAAACTTTATTTTTTACTAAGCTGCTTGCCTTTGTACCCTTTAATTTTACATTTCTCTCAGCAAACAATGCCCAGAACTCTTGAGATTTATTGCCCACACCTGTAGTCATCTTTTCTACATGGAAACAAAAGAACAGAATGCACAGCTGCCCTCAGCTGCAGAATTCTTAACTCACACTGAACATTTACTTGCTAAAGGAAAACATGTCATTGCATTCACAGTGTTATCTTATTTTACAGCCCACTTGCTTACACACAAAAAACTGTTATTAGATTAAGCCGATGGCATTAATACAAACATTTACCTATGTGAATCAAAACATCTCAGTTCTACATATATTATAATCAGTGCACTTTTGCGCCCCATTCCCCACTCCAACAGCCCACAACTATAGCATATTAACTTAACATACTTTTGTCCAGACTTTTAGCTTTTTACATTGTAATGCCTAGATTTCTTAAAACTAAAAAATAAAAAGGGTTTGTTTACTTTAGTATCTTTATCACATGTAATACTCACTGAAAAATGCTTTACTATATACCATACAATTTATAACATGAAATGCTTTACACAAATACTGTTAAGATCAAAACAGTTTTACTTATAGCTACTTTCTTTTTTTTTCTTTTAGTGTCCTTCCAAACATTAATGGCATGAACTGGAGTATATGCTTTTCAGTCCTCCCATAAGTTTAACAAAGTCAGCACAAGTCTAAACTTTCTTAGACACTTTTTCATATGAAGCCATATTTCATAATTATGATTGATTCTTTATAATCTCACATGTATTCACTAATTTCCATGTTGCTGGTCTTCTTCCTACTCATCTTCATCTCCCAACCCCAGAGTGTGCTTCAAGTCCAAGGTACTTCTGATTCTTCAAGTCGACTCCTGTGCTTTTTTTCTGTCTCTCAAACATTTTCCTTTGGAACATTGGAAAGGTTTTCATTGGCGAGTCCTTCTATGAGCTTTATTGTCAGATGAATGAGAAGCACAGTGCCCTTCTGTTTGATGGCTCACTTTTTGTTGGACAGACTTTTGTATTTCCTCTTTAGCCTGTTATGCATCAAAGATGACTTTGATCTTCCAGGAAAAAAAATATTCTGATGATAGCTGGAAACAGCAGTTTGAATCTCACACCTGCCTATTGATTTTTCCAGATTGCTGGGATAAATTTGCTTCTCTTCTGCCTGTTTTATATTGAATAATCATTTTCCACAAATACTGGGCTGTCTCCAATTTTTAATATTTTCCCTTCTGCCATAGCTTTGTCAGGATCAACTCATTCTACTGATATGATTGCATGTTTACTACTACAGATCTTGGCTGCTTTTCCATGGCCAAGTTTGGAGCATACACATGATATGCCACTTCAATAAACAAATCTCAGTGTAGAATACAGTTTAGTTGCCTATCTGCATTTTCATAAAAAGTTTGTTCTTCCCCAGTTTCTCTGGTATAGCAGAAAATCTCAGGTTTTCACGGAGTGCTCTGTCCTCTAACGCTACCATTTTGAAACAGCTCTTCTTGAGTAGTCTCAAATTCAGCCAGCCTCTTCTTCATTTCGACCTCAGATTTTTGCAGTTTTACAAGTTTATCTGAATAGGTGTTTAAAGCTTCTTCCATTTTCCAGTCTTTTGTTATTTCAGGTTTATATACACCTATGTTTCAATATTTTAATCAGCTCTGAGCACATTTGATTTATTATTTTCCAATAAAGTACTAGAAGCCATCTCTTGTATCAAAGCTGGAGCTTGAACTGCTTTTGGTGGAACAGCTTCAGGATTCTTTCCCAGTCAGTGTTTTCTCTTCACCTTTTCTAGCAGATTCTTTTTCAGGCTTTCTACGTTTCTTCTTTGTTGGCATCCAGGCAGTGTACTTACTAGCCAGTAACTGGTTTTGCTAAAACTGGCAAAATTACTAACCCTTATCTGTCAGGCTCTTTTTCCATACTGGGAGAGCTGAAATTAAGCTAAGTGCGCAGCCATCTTCGAAATCGGAAGGTCCCTGCAGGTCTTTGAAATGAGAGAAAAGGGGAAGGTAGATAGAAACATCTCTGTCCACTACTGGCCTATTCACAGGAAGATCTCTTGGTGTAGCATCTACTCATAAGGCTGTGTTCTGGATCTGCTCAGGGAGTCTTGACACTGTATTGTGCTTTGATGGAATGTATTCTGCCTGGAGAAACAGGCTGTGTTGAATGGCCAAGGTCTAGGCTAATATGACCAGCCTGCAAAGGGGGTATGATCTTGCCCCCCCCCATTTGCTTATGCACCACATCACACTAATACTCTCTGTCATCACTAATATTGTATCTGCATCCAAAGTTTGTTTATAGTACAAACAAAATTGCTAAGAGTTAGCATTTCTTTGAGACTTGTACATTGTGTCTGTGTTGTGATTCTCAAATTCCTTCTACCATTATGTTTGGAAGAAGGCTCTCCATGCAAAATCTGAAGTATATGATACACAATCTGAAAAGAACTCAAAATGGACTCCCACATGGACTGAACTTGTTTGACCCACTAGAATAGTTCCTTCTTACAAAGTGGATAACTAGAACTGTCTGAGAAAGAAAGAAAGAAAGAAAGAAAGAAAGAAAGAAAGAAAGAAAGAAAGAAAGAAAGAAGAAAGGAAGGAAGGGTGTGTTGGGCCCAAACTTTCTCAAAGTACCACTGCATCTTTCTCAAGTGAAGTCTCTAATAAGAAATCAACAGAATCGATGAGGTCAAGAAACAAAGAGCCCTTGGAAATTCCCCCGATGAAGTAATTTATTTCAAAAGATTTAGAAAATGCAAACATAGCTGGTGGAAATAATTAAGGAGGAGGTATTCCAAGAAAAAACCTGTGTGGGCCAGATTCAGGTTTGACCTTATTAAGTATTTCAGGAAAAACACTGTGTGGGACAGATTTGGAGATGACCATTAAGTTCGGAGTAAATCCCTGCTGGTGAAGATTTTTTAAACTCTATGGCTATTAGTGTTTTCCGACTGTGAAGCTGAAATCAGACAATAATCCTGGTAAGAAAAAATGTGCATGCCTTGAAGCCTGGAGTAAGGTACTACTGGAGCATGACATTTAGTGAAAGCTCTTGGAGAGGTAGAAAGTTCAAAAGACAAAGTAGTAAACTAATAATGTAATCATAAAGCACAGAATCTTAAAAATATCTATGATTATTGTGAATGGGGTGGGAGAGAGAAGCCCCCTTTTAGTCTACAATGACAAAAAGAGCTGTGGAGAAAGATGAGGAAATAAAGACTAAGGTGTTAACATTCTGAAAATTCCAATGTCTATTTAGGTGTTTAGTCTGTAGAGACACAGAATAGGTCATGTGTCTCCTATGATCTTAAGTCTTAAATAAAATACTTTTCTGCACTGATCTAACGGAATTGGTTTTATAACCACCTGAAGAACCACATCTGAAATAATTGGAAGAATCAGGTGATGCTGGTCTTTGGGAATCTCAGAAATTCCAGATGGTACAGGGAAGGATGCCTACTGGGATTTGTAGCCATTTTTATGATGTCTAGAACCCAAGTGTCTGATGCAAAATATTCCCATACAGGAATGGAGAGAGCAACTTTCTGAAATTTTTTTTGAGGTAGGCCAAGGTGATGAGTGGGAGAGGGAAGGAAGTTTTGGCAGGGGTAGACAGAAATTGTTTCTTTGAGAATTGGATTCTGGAGATTCATTAGTCCATCTTTAAGAATCTCCTTGACACTTCTTTTTTTAAGTGAGCCATTTACAGGTTTTTGTTGTTTGGGTTTGGAGGGTTTAAGAAAAAGGGTAGTGGAACAGCAGAATAATTCATTTGGGATATAGGAAATGGAGAGAGGAAAAGCTGTTTAACACTTTCATCCAGCTTTTTAAACAACTCTACAGGTGGATTTCCCAGCTCTTTATCTAAAAGATGTATTTAAAAGTTGTGCTCTATTATCTTCAGGAAGAGGTTATGGTCTTAATCAAGCATGCCTCCTGATAACAGTACAAGTGGCAAATATTCTACAAGCAGCATCCACAAAATCATAATTACATCTAATGGTGTGTTTACCTAACTGTGAAGCAAAACAAAGGATTTCTAGATGGTAAGATTTAACATCAGAATTAGGAATACTAGCGATAATTCTGTCCCATGTTGTCTAAAACGGTCAGAAGGTATTTTGTCATGAGAGTTCAACAATTAATTGCTCTGTAAGATAAACTGGCCAAGGTATAGATCTTTTTGCCATATCTGTCTAGGGCTCTTCTATCATTGTCATTAAGAATAGGATTAGAAGTGGGAAAAGTTCTAGATCCTTTATCAGCATCAAGATGAATGACAGCTGGATCAGCTGTGGGATTTTTGTAAACATGTTTGTGAGATTCAAGAACTCTGTAATACTTTTCTGGCTTTTTAGGGACTGGAGGTTGGGAGCCAGAAGACAAGGATGCAGTCATAAAAAACATCTTCTAATGCTCCTACCAGTGGGGGGATGGTGGCAGGTGTAGGAGTGTCCATGTTCAAATATTCATATATTTTCCGAGAGTCAGAAGCATCTCTACCTCACATTTAAAATGGTCCTTCATTTTGGCAATGGTGTCACCAAAAAAAATCTCCTCATTAGGAGAATTATAGGATAATGTGAAATCTGCATCTGATTCAAATCCTGAGGGGCTGGGATCTCAGAGGCATAGTTTAGCCCCCATTTATCTGTTCAGAGAAATCTTCCTCCTCAGAGGAAGATGAGTCTGTTTTCCTTTTCAAAGGAGTAGGAGATACAAGTTGACTAGTATGAAAAGTGTGAAGGGCTTTGAGAAGCCTGAAGAGCTTTGAAAAGACTCAAGAAAAGTTAAACCAGTTCTCTTTACTGATTTCCTGACTGGAAAGTGGGGCGGAGAAATAAGTTTTGTCTTCTATGTACGTTTATGTTGAATATCTAGAAGTATGGTCCTAGTGGTGTAAATGGAAGGCCTAACTTCCATTAATGTGCTCTGGACATCTGTGCTCAGACAGAGCTAGCCTTCTCAGTTAAGTCATCCATATGATTGGTCTTGTTAGATGTGTTGGAATTCTTAGCCATAAAGGCCTCTAAAGATGAGAGTTAGACGGCACAGGAGAAAAAGATGTATAGTCTGGAAGTTGCAAAGATGTCTTGGCAGAGTTACTCATTTCAGACTGAATGATATCTGGTTACTATCAAGCACCACTCAAAGATTTTCATTTATTTTTCAAATGAGTAGCCATTTTCTGTTGCTATTGTGACGGTTTTTGCTTCATGTTATTCACTTTGTATCTCTTCAGTGGTCAATTTTCTGCTTGTGGCATTTATGCTTTCACTTTCTTCAAGAGAGTTTTGAATATACTAGCTGTCTTTTACTATTCCTGCTCAGGTGGTAATAAATTACATTTTAATTACTGTGATGTGTGTCTCATTTGTGCAACACTCCTGACACTTGCTTTGTTTGAGTTGGGGTGTGCATCTCTGGTGTTTAGTATTGTACTTTACTGATTTACAGTTGTTTTTTGTTTTTGTGTTTGACAGTCTATCGTGCTGAAAGACTTTTTAAGATGATGGCAATTGGTTGGATTTTGAAGTCTGTGAGGGAGGAGGAATCTGTAATGAATGTGAGGTCCATCTGGACTGCACTACTTTGTTTTTGTGCATGAAGCAGATCTGATGCACAGACTGCAGAGATCATAAAGAGCTGACCCATCGTTGATTTTAGATTTTGTGACATTTGAAGCAGAACTGTAACATTTCCTCTTAACCAGAGTTGCAATTTCTTCAGATGCCCAAAGTGGAACATTTCTTACTGAACTGTGAAACCTTGCAGAACACACTATACCCTGAACCAATGTAAAAGATATATGTTCACTTTACTACAAAGTCTGACTGGTGTAGAATTTTAGTTGTATTTATTGTTCAGAATCAAATTAAGATATTTCAGATATAGCACTATTTTCCAGATTATTTAGAGAACAGACAGAAAAAATTTCTAAAATAACGTATCAGGAGACAGGACTCTTGCCATTTTTCATTTCAACTGCTCAAATCAAACATGCCCTGCAAAAACAGGGACAAGTGAGAACTTTAAGCCTTAGCAGTTCTGAGAATATGCCCCTGTATGTATAATCATATAACCACAGGGACTCAGAACTCATTTTTGTTTCATTCAAAGCCTGTGGATTATTTGGTTATTATCTGACTAAATTAATGTTTCATTGATCACATTTCAAAATGCAAAAAGTATTTTTTTCTAAATGTTTTAAATGGTTCTATATATTTTAAATACATTTATTTTCTATGACTTTGATGCCAGTGTTAACTGTTGTGGTTTAAAGAAGGAATAGATAGCACATGGCAGGAAAGAGACCAGTTTGGCCCTAACCCTACTCCATAAAATACATTTGCAGGTCTTTTTCTTTATTTATCTTCTCTATAATTCTGTTCCATTATCATGCTACCTCCAAAGCACTACAAATAATGCTCTGACTACTACAGACACACATTCTCTTGGTTCAGTAATAAAATTCATGAAATAAAACACTAAGTCCTGCCCCACTATTTCTAAGATATCTTATTTATTAGGTAACTAGTGTCTTACACTTTGTCACTGTACACGTTCATCAAAACATGACACAAAAGACATGTAGCCTTAAATATGTAAGAAACATTTACCCGTGGCACCTACAAATAAATCAACACACTACACGCTGCACAAAAGGAACAAAATATCAATACAAGTAGTAATCCTTATCTCATCACTGTATCAGCCTGCATGTATTTTAAGTACTGTCTGGTGGCTAACATTTCAGATATAGTCTGTTAACCCTGTTCACAAGCCTAAATATACAATCAGGAGTTCTAAAAAATCTGCTGTGGACTGCCTGTTTCAGGAAACTGAAATTTCCTTCAGGAACTGCATCTAGAGGTGACCCTATATCAAACAACTATACCACTAGTCTAGCCAAACAATAATATCAGGTGAAACCAGAATAATTTCTAATGCACTTTAGAAGAATGTAAACATCATAACTTAGCAGTAAAAGTTGTTGTTGTGTCCTTTGGCTTTTCCCGGCCAGGGGTCGCCACAGCGGAACTCCGGTCTGCTAATGATTGGCAGCTGATTTTTACGTGCTGAGTTGCCAGCCCTAATGTACAACCTTCAACGAAGGTATGCCCATTCATGCATGTCTCCATGCAGAAGACGCTCTAGCTGAGAGTTGAACCAGTCAGCGTCTTACTGTGAGGCGACAATGCTACCTCAGCACCACCGCCGCGGATTAACTTAGCAGTAAAAGTATTAGAATATACATTTCACACCTTTTAACCTGATTATTTCTTACAGAATTGAATGGATACATATTCATTTTATGTAAAATTTCTTCAAGAAATAAGAAAAGGTATGACCATTCAGCGCATCTCCTCTGAGCAATAGGCTTAAAACCACATTCTGGAACCCCTCCATGAACCCTGAACTTCATTTAAAACACAAAAACGTAACACCAATTCTTTCATAGGTAACTTTTAGGCTAGCTGTCCCTACGTCGATTTTAAGCCTAACACATTTGCCTTTTTGTGCTCTTATTTGGTTAGAGACTGGCCTTACCCATCCCATGGCCAATAATTATATATTACCTCTGATGAAAATAACTGGGATCTTAATATTACCACAGATAATTTGAGGAGACCTATGCATAAGGCAAAGTATTTAGGAGCAGTCCTGGGGTAAATTTTCTGTTTCCCATCCACAGATCCAAGATGCTCTTGAACATGGGCAGGGATGAACTTTGTTTTATGTGGATGGGGAACCTGTTCTGGATCAGAGGTAGCCTCTGTGAGATACACCTGTCCCTCCAAACTGTTTTGTTGATGTTGCAGAAGGGGTTTAGATCCCTAGACTGAGTACTTCATTATGTAATAGCTTACATACAAATATATAGACTGAAAAAGACAATATGTATGCAGAGAAATATTTAAAACTAAATGTAAATAATGCTTTTTTTAAGAATTGTTTGAAGCTTCCCTGGGATATGTTGGGGCATTCTCAGGATGCTGGCTTTACTACAGGCAAAATCCTGAGTCAGTATCTGAGTAACATTTTCCACAGTTCAGTGTAATCACATTTATTAGTAGCAGTACTCAAATACTGCATTACAACTTTCTTTCTCTCTCTCCCACCCCCAACTCCCTTCTCTCCTCTCTCATCATTTCTTGAACAAATTCCTTGGCTTGTTATAACAGCATATGTCTGAAGATGTGAATATATGAAAGCAGTAGTATACTCGTATATTACATTCTTGGGCCTTTGATAGCAAAGACTCATGAGGAACACAGAAACCTTTAAGGATCATAGTATGCTTGTGGTTACAGAGAAGTTGGGTATGCATATGTTAGAAGCCTAGGAGTAAGTCTCAGATGTTAAAAGAATGCAGTTGTTCTAATGCTATGATTCTAAAAGTCGCAAGTGATGGAAAAAAACATTTATTTTCTTGACCTGAATCTTGGCACCCTATAAAACAAAACTGAGAATACTGCTGGCATTCTTTATCTAACACTGTCTACAGGGTTCCTAAGCTTACTTCAGTCACCATTTACTCATTAATCATGTTTGGAGAAGGAATTAGCATACAGAAGCCAGCCATAGCTCATACCACAGCTATCTTATCCTTGTAAATTAAGCTCACTTTGTAACAAAATCTGCGTATGTGTCAGGAAATCATTATATACTACAGCACCATCTTTGAAAATATCACATTATAAATCAAAAGTAAGCAAAGGAGTTGATGTACACTAAAGGAAGTGATTTGCAGAAATGGAATGAATTAAATGCATCACAGTGCAGACGCCCACCTAGCTGAATTACCATGTGTGTTTATTCATGAAAATGACATACTTTATAAATCCAAATGCTTACCCAGTTCTGGGCAGCATTACATTTTCCATTCACCACACTATAACCTCTTTCCCAACCTAAACATTATGATAACAAGTCTTTCATGGTTACAATTACAGCATCTAATAAAAGGCGAACTTTTACACAGCTGGTTTGGGAAACAATTACTTTATAAAGAAATCTTGAGGATTAAAAACAATTCATCACTGGGAAAGCTCCCATGGCAGTTAGATGCATGTCTAGGTTTTCTGCTTTGATAATGTCAGACACTTTTTCTTGATGATCTCATATTTACTAAAGAATTTCAATGCAGTCTAGAATTACCTTCAAAAAAGGAGAATGAACAAACAAGTGTATGATATGATGACTTGCTTTCTTTCAACTAAATTGTTATGCTGACATCTGACTAACCACAGCCTCTAGCCAGATGTTTTATGATAAAAGTGGTTAGGCAACTGTATCATGTACACAACTTATGCAGATTTCCCTAATTGTAAGCATATAACTCATTTAAAAACATAAAATAATGCAGATGTCGCCTTTCAGAATTATGCAGTACCACAGTATGTGTCTCCATTTTCCACCTGCCATATAAACACAGTATACATCAATAGAAAAAATGTGGTAGAAAAACTACAATTCTGGCACTTTTCTAAAGCAACTGCTTGAATATATTGTGTGTCTGTACACATTTTACTGTGTAGTAACATCACGCATTGTCTCATGTTTTAACCTGCCTTACAAGTAACGTTACCAACACACAACTCTGGAGTTCCTTACTGCCACTATATAACAGCTTACTTTGAGTAACATTTTCCTGCAACTGACCTAGAGACATAATTCAGTGTGTATCATCACCACCATGTCTGGAGGCAAAGAATCAATATATGTTCTAACTTCTACATTTGTGTATAAAATATAAACATTTTCTTATAATAAATTTACATTTATTTGTATCATCACCACCATGTCTGGAGGCAAAGAATCAATATATGTTCTAACTTCTACATTTGTGTATAAAATATAAACATTTTCTTATAATAAATTTACATTTATTTGTCCATCTTACTCCTTTCAGCTTTCCCTATTGAAATTACCTTTATTATAGCACCCCTTTTCTGCATTATGAACTATGTTATTTTCTCTTATAGTTACAAACTATACTGAAAATATATTTACAGTTAGGCTTTTTGTCTTTCAAAATGCACAATCCAATATCCTTGTAAATATCCTTGATATTTTAATCTAGCTAGATCGTGGTTTGATAATCTAACTAAACATGTGATTTAATTGGTTTTAAGCAGTCTAAGTATACATTGGACTTTGTTCATCTTTTAAATAAACATTGCATTCCTCTGCCACACAGACTCTGGGTCTGAGCATTGTTACTATGTCATCCTAGCCTTTCCATTGTTTTAAAACATAATACCTGAGAAACAGCATATAACACACTAATGGACCATATGTCCAGAAAAGGGGTGCTATAATAAAGGTAATCATCTCCAGACATATGAATCTGGTACCCTCCCTGATGATGTAAGTGACCACTCACTAATCTACATCATCAGGCATAAAACCAATCTACCTAACCCAACCATATCTAGGACAATTAGAACCAAGAAAAACTTCAACCTGATCTCTTCCAAAGGGAACTAAGAGCATGTAACTGGTCTCCCTTAAAATACCCCCCACTGGAGGAAGCTGTCAATTACTTTAACTCTAACTTCTTAGCCATACTAGACCACCATGCCACCACATGCTCTATAAGAATGAGAACTAAATCTGCCCCATAGCTTTCAAAAGAAACCAGGCAAAAAATCAAACTTAGAAATAAATACTGGAATAAATCTTGATCAACTAAAATCCCAGTAGATCAACAAAACTTCAGGCAACTAAGAAACAAAACTAAAAAAGCAGTACTGTCTGACAAAAGAAACTACTACCTACAGTTCCAACGGACCCACCATAATCAACCACAAAAGTTCTGGGCAAGTATTAATCAATTATTACACCCAGGTCAATCCATCACACCAAACCCACAAGGCACAGACCAAAAGAATCCCAAGCAGACTGCCAATGCCATTAATACCTATTTCACTAAGGCCATTCAAACCCTTTCCAGTCAGCTATCCACTCAAGACTTACCTATATCCAACTGTATCACTAACCCACCCCCTCCATTTCTCTTCCAACCAGTCCCAACTACATATATTCTTGCCCTCGTCCAAAAACTTAAACCATGCACTCCTTCAGCAGACCAAATACCCACTGAATACCTACAAAAGGCAGCCAAAACTATTGCCTACCCCATTTCCATTCTTATTAATAGAACAATCACTGAAGGACACATCCCTAGCATATGGAAGGTCTCCCATATTATCCTCCTTCATAAGGGAGGTAACTCCACTGAACTTTCCAATTACTGTCCCATTGCCCTACTGTCTCCCCTAGCAAAGATCATGGAAAAATGCATCCATAAACAATTGCTAGACCACCTAATCCAAAATAACTTACTTTCCAACTCTCAACATGGTTTCAGACCTTCCCACATCACTACTACTGCCCCTCCTTTCCTTCACTTACTGTATCAACAAAAACCGCAACCTCAATATGCTTTCCTCTGCACTGTTTATAGATCTGTCTAAGGCATTCGATATGGTAAATCACCAGATACTTATAAAAATCCTCAAATCTCTGTCACTAGATGCATTAGCTATAAAATAGTTCCAATCCTATCTGGATAACAGACAACAGGCTGTGCTTTGGCATAACATTCTATCTACCCATCTGCCCATCAACATAGGTGTCCCCCAAGGGTCCATATTAGGACCTCTCCTATTTTCTATATTTATCAACAACCTTCACCTAGCAATCCCCCCAAGCTACATGCATACAATATGCTGATGATTCGACACTTATATGCTCAGCCACATCAATATCTGAACTTCACTCCCTTACCCAAAATGTCTTTAACACAGTTGAACAATGGCTTACTTGACGCTGTCTCCTTCTAAACCCCCAAAAAACTAAACTCTTCCTTTTCACTCCTACTTGTAAGTCCCCCCAATAGACTTCACAGTAACATCCAATAACAGTACTCCTATATCCTCAGACCCAACTACCAAACTACTTGCTATCACCATAGATAACAACCTTACCTTTGACACCCATATTAACAATACCTTAAAATCTGTTAACAGAAAACTGGGCTCTATCTACAGGATCAAACCTTTCTCTCTCCTGCAGTAAGAATAACTATTGCTCACACTCATCTAATTTCTACTGTCCTCTATGCCTCACCCATATACACTAATCTCTCTAAAAACAACCTTAATAAAATGGAAAATGCCTACAATAGCATAGCCAGATTTGCTACAGGTAACCCTTTTAGAACCCACCACTGTATTAACCTAAAGCAACTAGGATGGCTTGAATTACAAAATCAGCTTAAATTCCAACAACTTCATTGCCCACAAAACCCTTTACCATCCTACCAATACCCCTATACTATCTACCCTAATTATCCCCTACAACAATCTAAAAAGTTCATCACATAGACTTCTTGTAAATATTTTAAGTCAAACAACATGGCTGGAGACTCTCTTTTCTCTAATGCTGTTGGAAAATCCTGGAACCTTCTTCCTAGCAAACTTTCCTCTGTTCCCTCTATATCACTCTATAAAAACAAACTGAAACTTTTTCTCAGAACACACTGGTTGTGCCCCTGTACGAAACCTGACTGATCTACTACCTCTCTTACTTGGATCTACCTACTCTCTTCTTCTCAGTATTCTTGTTCCTTTTCTTAACAACTGACCTAGACCTTTCTAGATTTTTTTTTTACTTATATCCTCTTAATTTCTTTAAGGAGACTAGTTTTTTACTCTTATACTAATTATTACAGCTCCTACTTTTTGTTTTCCTTCTTTATGTCAACTTGTTTACTAATATATTGTCTAACTCAGCTGCTATCTTTTTACATGTTGTATTGCAACTACATTTGTATTGTATTAATTGTATTTGTATATTTAGCACTACGCTATGAACAAACAACCTCTGTGAATATCCCCTGTTCTTTACCTGCAACGTTCAAAATACAAATTAATGTGATTATATTTTGCTTCCTTGGAGCTTATCTCCCCAGGCCTCTGCTGAAAATGGACATATATCCAGTTAGACTAGCCCGGTCAACAAATGTAAAATAAAAATAAAATAAATAAATAAAAATATGCAGCCACACAATCCCAGAGGATAAAAGCTTTGACATATTGATCCACCATCTTATTCAGTCTGTGCTGTGTTTACAGAGGAAAAATTTACAGTTCTTCTATATTATCACATTACATGACCTCCATCATACAGACCCTACAATGCCCCTCACCCTATGGAGCCTTTTGTGGAGATGTCCACTTTTTCACAGGCACCACTCTCACTGAATTATAACACATATGTAAAACCCACTGCCTGTGATGAGGTATCCTCCTCTTCTTTCTGAAGTGCTACTGCCAGGTGTACCTATTACTCTTAGTAGCATTATTTTCTATAAGGACAAAGATTTCAGTGCTCACCTCCAACTTAAGCTTTTACAGTATAGTGAGGTTCACTGGCATATAAGCCCCAAGTCAACATCAATCTTTGACAAGGACATTGCGCTCACCAAAACATGCCAGCTCATGCTCCTAGCTCATAAGTATGATCATTGTGCACTCTCAAATGCAAACTGAAGAGGCCTAAACACAGATTTCATTCTGACCTTTCATATTTAAAATATACTTTCAGGACAGCTGTCCTCCTCAGAAAAGGAAACCTAAGAGTAAAATATAATCATCTGAGCTGTAGCACAAGTGACACTCCCCGTCTTGTCAGAATTCAAAACATTTTCTTCAGAAACAGTCTTCAAAAAATTATTATCTTGAGAAATAGTCCTTTCTGGGAAAAAATCTAATTTGGGAGCAACACCAACAACTTATTAGAAGTACAAATACCTTACCTATATTTCAAAATGATTATTAACCTTCCTTATGTGGCCATCTGTCACAGAAAAGAACCATCACCAATAAAATGAACTACTACTCTGTTTCCCATACTAAAATGTGTTATCTTTAAGGCATTGAAGGATGAAGCTCTGACTATAACCGAGTAAATGAGTATCTGAACAGCAGCCTTGGCACTGTATAAGAAAAAGGAATGATGAAGCATAGCCTGCTTATCTCTCTCAAGAGATGAGAGAAAATGGAGGATATGCTGGAGAGGCTACCACTGTCTGTTCCTAGTAGAGACGAGCAGTACCAGGACACATGACATCTGAAATTGTTGGACAAGGTGTGGTCACTATGGAAGTTAGGTACAATCCTATCATACTAGAGTACTCTCATATGTAGGTGCATTTGAAAAGCCAGCAAGTCTGGAGGAAGGGGTATGGTCAGAAATGCTTACAACAGCCTAAACAGCTGTTAGCAGTATGATCTCCTACTGCTTGCCTGCTCCTTGTCCTGGTCATGGGTCATCAAAACAACTGTTAGCTGCAAGGTTTCCATCTGGAGTGCTACATTTTACCTAGTAAGAACTCTTGCAGTTTTGTTAAGGAAAAGATAATTTTTTAAAATATGTTCTATAATGACTTCCTGTAGACTTAATCCTCCATAAAAGGGTGTGTGGCCACTATGGCTGAGAGCAGCAATTGGTGAAAGCTTTGTGACTGAAAACTTTTTTTCTGACAGCAAATATAATAAAAATTAAAAATTGAAAATAATTGTTAGCTAATTATTAATACTCAGAATTATTAATACTCAGAGAAAAGATTTATAGCATCAAGTTCTTCAAAAGCAGTAAGTTTCCTGTCAGAATTTCAACTGTTTGGTTAAGAGAGAAGACACTTCAACATGAGTCACTCAAGAAATGGTACGCAGGCTGCTTCTGTTGAAAAAGACATCAAGTCACTAACATCTAGTATGCAGGATGCATTTCTATTTTGGTATCTAGTTTGTCCATTTTAAGTAAGTTTCAAAAAAGTGACTAAAAAGAAGATGGAACATTTAGAATTTTTTATGAAACAAAGTGCACAAATCAGCAGTATGGAAGAAGCTTTAAATGATCATAAAGTGAGAATAACCGAAGGTGAGTCTCAAACTGAGTTTCTTAAAAAAAATAACTGGCTCATAGATAAAGGTGATGACTTAAAAATAGACTGAGAGATGAAATAACATTAAAATTTATGGTATACCTGAAAAGTATGAGGAAGACAACATAAAAAACTTCTTAACAACCTAGATACATAAAACACTAAATCTACCTCAAACTTTATCTTTTGGAATTAAAAGGGCACATAGATCCCTGAGAGCACCTCACCACTACATTCAATTATAGATAGTTTTATGTCTATCTTAGAAAAAGATCAAATATTAAAAACAGCATGGTTCCAACTAGTCCGATTTGACAATGATTATTCTAGTAAAGTAATGACTAAAAGAAAATTCTGCTTATCACTGATCAAGAAACTTAAAAAGCAGAATACTACAGCCACTTTGGTGTTTCCTGCAAAGATCAAATTCTTTCTTTCTGAAGGAACTAAAATATTTGACACACTTGAGGAGGCATGCACTTTTGTCAACAAAAATAAAATCCTTAATACTAAAGAAATGGACTAGAACAATATATCCCTCAAAAGACAGAGTGAGCTGAATTCCTGAAAAACTGCTTGTAAAATTAAAAAGTGTAAAAACAAGTGACTTTTATTCTCTGATTGCAGGACTTTTATTTTCTGAAACAACAGATTTATCCTTTAAGTAAAAGGTTTGTATTGAACTGTAAGCTTCAAAACATATGTAAGTACGTATTTATATTTTAAGCTAAAGCATCTTTCATAATAAGGAATACAAAATGTTAGTTCTACTGTTTTACTATATTTACAGTGAAAAATTTAATTTATTTCATTTAACTAAACTTATAAATATATTTATGAATGTTAAACAAATACTTCCTGTAAGAGAATGCCATTAAATTATAAGAAACAGAATTAAGTTTAAGACTATATAAGTTAAGAATTTTATTTTATTTGTTTTGCTTTGCTTAGTATGTGCATTGTTGAGTTAACTGAATGTCAGATCTAAGTAATATGCTAATTAGAGGTGTTAAAGTGTGGTTATTTTATTTTCTTTGTTCCTGTGTAAAACATTCCTTTTACATATTACTTATGAAGCAATTAACACTTAAAAAGCTTGAGAACAAAAGAATGTTCCAGCTGTGTGAGAATGCAGGATTCTTGATTGCCTTGCTTTCTGCCTGCACCTTGAGCAATGTTAAAGAAAGTCTAAGTCAAAGTTCATCACAGATGTCTGTGAAAACAGAACACAACTTTCTCTTTTGTTTTCTTTTTTTTTAATCATATATGTGAGAAACTTACTCAAAATAACATCTTTTTCTTTTCTTAGAAGTGAAGAATTGGTAAAACAAAAGCTATAATAATGTTTTACATTGAGCTGTTGCTGAAATATAATTTACTTACATTTTGATGAATGTTAATAGCTTACGCTACAGTGTCATTAACTCTAACTGTACATATTAATGGAAAGAAGTAAAGTTAGATGTTTGTTACTGATTAGAACAGGTCAAAAGAATTAAAAAGAATGAGAAACTTATAGAAGAAATTAGTAGCTACTGTGTGCTGTGAGTTGCTATTTTCACATGGTGTAATCAAATTATAATGTCAGGATGTGAAGCTTAGATCAGAACAGCAGTTCACAATGGCTAAAAACACACAAGACTGCTGGTAATACTAGACTTAATACTAGATTTAATAAGAAGAGTAACATCTTCTGAATAATATGCAAATGCACCAGGAATGAAATATCTATTATGTGAGATTAATAAAACAGTAGCATCATAAAGTCGAGAAATATACACAGTACTATAATTTCTAATAGAAAAATAATAATTAAATAGCTCTTTGATAGCAGACTTTAGAAATGCAAGTTATATAGAATAAGGTACATTATTACTGGGCAGATAAGGCAGAAAAATGTACTTAAATAAACTGCTTATAAGAAAGACATGCATTACATATACTTGCTTCTGGTAGAAATGTGAATGTATAAGATGTCATATAATTTACAAGAAAAATCATAAAATGTTTGAAAATATCTCGAAAGCTTAAAATTTAAAGCTTGGCCATGTGAACTTTGAAGATTTTTGCATACTGTTTGTTATTAAATTCACTAATAGTACCTGAAATAACTCATTTCATAAAGTTAGAGCTGTCATCTGTGTTATATTGCTGAATGAGTACATCCATTTTGATAGAAAGTAAAGAAGATTTTTCAATGTTTGATCCTGTGAAGGGAAAATGTGAGTTGAATTAAACACATTGTAACTTCTGAATGCACTAGAATTTTTTTTTACTCCATTGAAATAGCAAGATATTCTCTTTGGCCTCGGTAATGCACATATTTTTTTTACTAATTAGTTTAATAAGCTAAAGGATTTTTAAATATTTTGATATTTATCATATTAAGAGTGCTACACAATCTTGAGATTATAGGCACTTGTACTCTTAAAATTAATTCACAGCTTTTGTTAGATCTATAAAATAAGTGTATATCGTTTAGCATGACAAATATATATGTCAGTTATAAGCATATAGATATCTTTCTCTCTTGAGGTCCCACTTTGTTCTGCATATTTATGTAGAGATTTAATTATAATAATGTTGCATGAGTGAATCATTTAGAAATATTTAATAAATATTTTATACTACTATTAAATAAATATGTATACAGTACACCATTTTTTGGATTATTTAATATTTGTGATTAACAGAAGAGGATTATTTTAACATTTAGAAAATTACATGAGGATATTAATTAAGGTAAAAATAACAATCCTGATGATTACAACACTGACAAATATTAATAGAGAAATGTTACTGATAAACTTAATGTTCAACAAATTTCTCTGTTGAATAAGTGTATTACCCTAACAGAAGTTAAAGAAGCTTTAAAGAAAGGGAAATGGTAAATCTCCAGGATAAGTTGGTTTAAGCACGGAGTTATATAGTCTGCTTCAGTTAAATATTTTTGAATTATTGTGTAAGGTTTTCAGGATAATTCAGTGACAAAATTCCTCCCTCATGGAACATTTGTGCAATCTCACCTATATGTAAAAAAGGAAAGTGTAATAAGTTAGTTTCCTCATATAGCCCTATTTCATTATTAATTGTAGACTGTAAAATATGTACTTCCATTTCTGTTATAAGATTAATAGATATAGTAGATTAATTAATAAAGATCAAACAGGATTTATAGTCAACAGATTACCATATGATAATATAAAAAGGGTAGTAACATTTTTAGATTTAGCAAAAGGAATGAACAACAGATTTGTCCTAGTTAGCTTAGCTATCAAGAGAGCTTTTGATTCTGTAGATTGGAACTACTTGTTTAAAACTTTAGAAGTATTTGCATTTCCAGAACAATTTATTGGAATATTTAAAAAAAAACTGTATAGAGACTCCAAAGCATATGTTTAAATTGGATTTTACGTTACTCAAAGATTCACTTTAAACAAAGGCACAATGTAAGTGTGTCCCTTATCCCCCCCTACTATTTGCATTAGTTATCAACCCCTTAGCTAAAAGTATAAAATACAATGAAAATATTAATGGATTCTCAATTAACAAGTTTTAGCAGATGATATTTTATCAAATATAGGGGATTTAAATGATTCAATTATAGAAATAGATGAGAAAATTTAAAAGTGTAAAGAAGTATCACTGCTGAAATTTAATAATATTAAAATTGAAACTTTAGTGTTAATTTACTAGATAGCAAACAAAGATAAATATAAATATAATTGTGAAGGAAAAGAACTAAAATAGTTAGGAATAAAAATCTATCATGATGTGAGTAAGATTTGGACTTTCTTGGACTTTGTTAAACTTGTAGGGGACTCTACAGCATATGCCCTACTTCATTACTTTAACATTTGGAGACTAAAATCAATGACTTGAAAATTGACAAATGTGGGATTACAAAGCAATAATACTACTTATGAAACAGGGCAGAATAAAAAATAAGAAAATCTGAAAATACTGGACTTGTTTGGACTTTGTTAAACTTGTTGGGGACTCTAAAGCATGTGCCCTACTTCATATAATTAATGTTTGGAAAAATGGGAAGAGGAGGGAGAGACTTTGTAAGTAAAACAAAATTTTCTTAACAGTATTATTTAGCTGGGGCATGATTTTCTTCTGCATATTATGAAGTAAAGTTGTTTCCGTTATTTTTAAGTGTAATGGGGATACTAATGTAAAAAGGTGCTTCTGTTTATTATTTTTCTTTCTTTCTCCTTTCTTCTCCCTTTCTCCTTGTTCAATTTTAAGAAATGTAGGCATTGCAATGTAAAAGCGGGATCTGGTTAAAAGAGTATGACAAAAGAAAACTTAGTGTGCCTTTTCTCATTCTTGCATAGGGGAATGACTGGATTAAGGTCATTAGCTTTATATAACACGTTTCAACAGAAAGCCAGTAAATGAAAAAATATTGAATAATATAAGGCCTTTTTTCTAGTAAAAAAAGTCTGTATCTGGTTCTCATGTCACTAGCAGACAATTTAATAAAGAGAAATGGCTTGAATAAAAAGTTTTCTGAAAGCATTCAAGTGTTTTCCCAGCTGGGAGACCTATAAAAGTAAAGCAAAACCAGACAGCACTTAATAAAATCACAGGCTCTACCATATGTCTTAGCATGGATAATCTTTCTTTCTGTTTAGCTTGAGTCTGTGTGTGTGGCTGTCAGTTTGGAACTTTTGCTCCTATTAATAAGGTAAAAATTCAGTATTTGAAGATGTACATATTTGTCTGTGTTACTAGTAAGTTAGTAGGTTTTAGGGGGTATTGGGTGTGTGTGTATTTTTATTTGAGGGTTCTCAATAAAAAAAAGCTCTGCAAGATGTGACACAGACTCAAATGGAGATGACAAGAAACAACTGTATAAAAGATTTACCTGCCAAACAGTGCATGCATGCATGTAACACAAAAGCTGGAATTTGACATTTAACAAAAAAGCTGTTACACATAAAATGTGGGAATAATAAACACTCAAGAATATGATTCTGTCTATAACATCTTTAAATGTTAATGGTCTCACAGATAAATACAAAAAAGAAAGAGTAGTGCGCTATATTAAAAATGTAGAGTGAAAATATCTATGCTACAGGAGACATACTTGGAAGGAACTGAATGCGAATTTGATAAAGAAAGGTTTTCAGGATGGTTATTCAGCAGAACACCTGGGGCAAAATAAGGAGTACTTATATTAATTGCAAGAAGAACTCCAATAATAATAGAAGAGGAAAAAAAGACAATAATGGTAGACTTGTAGTACTAAGAGGCTACAGGCAAGGGAGAAAGATTACACTGAAAACTGCTATAATGGCGCTAAAGAAAATTCAGGGAGAAGTAATCAACTTTCAGCAAGGAACGTTACTTATAGGTGCAGACTGGAATTTGATTTGCAGCAGTGAAGATGTATCTGGGGGGCACAGAAAGGGAAATATAACAGAGGAGGGCATATTTCTAAAGAAATTTAAGAAAATATTTGGTATGGAAAATATGAATTCAGTACTGGGAATTCGGAGTGATTTTACATATTATTCCACAAGATACAAAAACTGGGCTAGGCTATTTACATTTCACAGGAACATGTGCATTTAATTGAAGGTCTTGATATGGATACCCACACAGGAACTGCAAGTACGGCTGGTGCACAGGCCCGCAAAACCTGAAGCAATCACAAAAACGGCCAGCACCAAGTAGTGAAACCCAAATTCTTTACTGTGGCAACTCCAAAAAGCTAAAGCGAGCTATAGCAAAAACAGTCAAACTGGTTTCAGCATCAATATGCCTTCCACAGTGAACATAACCACCATGTTCACTGAGAAAGGCACACTGATGCCAAAACCAGTTTGACTGTTTTTGCTATAGCTTTTTGGAGTTGACACATAAAGAATTTGGGTTTCACTACTTGGTGCTGGCCGTTTTTGTGATTGCTTCAGGTCTTGCTATGGACCCAGTAACTATTTCACATCTTGCATCATGCGCCAGTAATAACTAAAATAAAAACACAAGGTAATGAAATAAAAATGAAACATTGGCTCTCTCCCACCTATCTGTTGAAAAGACAGAGATTTAAGGAATGCATAGTGGAAATTATTCAGGAGTTATTAGAGAAGATAGAAATGTCTGAAAATATAGCTAGGGAGCGGGATAAAATAAATGTGGAAATAAAATAAAGGGAGATGTAGTTAATAAGTAACAAGAATTATTTAGAGGGACTGATGAATATTAAAGCATTGCAAAATAGGGGGAAATCACAAAGAACAAGAAGAGGATCAACTGCAGAATGTTAAACAGAAAATAAGGTATTACCTTGATAATATGCATGAGTTTAGAAAGACTGCTGTTAAGCAACTGTTTTTTGATAATAGCTCAAGGCACAAAAACTTTTAGCACAACGGACTCATGCAACGAAAAGTAGAAAGGGCTGTCATCAAGCTTAGGGAGTCAATAACAAGGAAGATGACAAGGGATTCTGTAGTAGTATTAGAAATAGTTTGGAAATTCTATGACAGCCTGTATAAAGCAGAGGAATATGGAAATCAAGAAAAGGTACAAATGGAAATGTTTATGGAGGAATTAAATATGCCAAGGGTTATGGGAGAGGAGTTTCAATTATTAACAGTTATGATAGGAAGAAATAGGATAAAAATGTCAGCATTCTACAGGAAAGTCCCCAGGAATAGATGGTATTCCTGTGGAAGTTTGGAAGCTAGGAGGGAAAATATGATAAAGATCTGCAATGTTTTATTTAACAGCATTTTAAGAGGAGAAGTACCAACATCCTGGAAGAAAGTGGTAGTAGCTGTAATACCTAAAGAGGGTAAAAGATATATCAAAACCAGCTTCATACAGGCCATTTCAATACTAAATCATGATTATAAAGTGTTTATGTCTATAATGGCTAAAATAATGGCAAACACAATGTCAAAATTGATAGATATGGATCAACATGGCAAACATCTGACAACATAAATAGAACAGTGATGATCCAGAAGGAAGCAGAATGTAAGACAATACCACTACTGCTGGTGGGTCTTGATGCAGAGAAAGTATTTGACAGAGTAAGCAGAGACTTTATGAGCACAGCAATGGAAGCATTTGCATTCCCTACTAAAATTATAAGGTTGATTAGGATGATATATGAAGGATCAGAGGCAAAAATTAAACTGGGTGTGGTTCTTTCTGGTAATCTCTGCTTGAGCAGAGGATCCAGGCAGGGCTATCCTCCCCTTCCCTTTGTTATTTGTATTATATTTAGAACCACTGACAAAGAAAATAAGGAACTTAGAAATTCAAGGATATAATTGGTATGGTAGTCAAGAAAAGCTGGCTCTATTTGCAGATGACATTATTTTATACTTGACAAAACCAGAAAGGGACATTGCAGTGCTGTGGACTATACTGAGAATGTTTCAAACCTTTCAGGCATACAAAATTAATGAAGCTAAAACAAAAGCAATAGCTGTAAATTATGCACCCACATACAAATTGGTTAAGCAATATCCACATTTATGGGGACATGATAAAACAAAATATTTAGTAGGGTGGAATAAAAATGACGTGTCACAGCTAAGGATATATGGGAAGAGACTAAACAAAATATAATACAAAAACTGAGAAAATGGAAACTCTGTTATATAGATATCAACAGTACGATACAAACAGTTAAAATGTTTTTAGTCCCTTTAGTCTTGTACACTGGTGAGGCATATTGTTATCAACCAGAGGAGAAGCTGTGGATAGCAATTAATAAAGAGGTGAAGGATTTTATCTGGGGAGGAAGACAGCAAGAGTCAAGTGGGATAAGCTTATTCTTCCAATAGAACAGGGAAGACTGGGATTACCCGAGTTGAAGAGGTATTTCAGAGCAACACAGTTAAGGCTCCTATACATAACACAAGCAGAAAACTATAACTGAAAGTGGAAAGAGATGATGAAGAAACGGGGGGGGGGGAGCTCAAGTAACAGGGAGAGATTGGGATTTTGGATGCAGACCTTTAATGAGAATAACAACATAAAGTAGTACGTCTTCTAAGAGCTAAGCCAACACAGGAATGGAGTAAGGATATTCTGCCGATAGGGATAATTGCAATTAATGATACAGACAATAGACAAGAGCGTCAGGAATATGTTGGAGAAAACTTGCAAAGGAACCAAGGTATTGGAAGCAAATAACTAGAGAGGGAAAGGTAATAGAATGGGAAGATGCCAAGTACTTATTTGGACCGCAGGCTAGAGAATGCCTTCCATATCAAGTACTGATATCAGAGTATAGGCAAAGAGAAAGAAATGGGGGTGGGGTCCTAAATGAAAGACCAGCACTGGTAGAGTTTTTAGTAGAATCTAGAACTAAAGTTGCCATTAAGAAAGGAATAATTAGAAGAGCATATAAAATGTTGCATGATAAATAAAAGAATCAATCAGAGGAGGTTAGGAAAGATTGGGAAGAGAGAATATACAAGCAATTCACAAAGAAAGATCAGGGGGATATATGTATGTCTCCCAAATATGCAACAAAATCCAGAAGAGTTAGAATCTTTGTCTGGAAGTGTTTACATAGGTATTTTTAAACCCCAAGTAGACTTCAAAGAATTCTTCCTCCGGTAAACAGCAAATGTTGGAAGTGTGATGGGGAAGAAAAAGGTAACTAGGAACATATTTTCTGGGAGTGTAATGAGTTGACAGACTTTAAAGATTCCCTGCAGACTGCTCTGTCAGAGATTCTGGAAATGATTTTTTGAGCTATGATACAGAATCGGACTTGCCTAGAAATAGTAAGGCTTTGCTGAGTCTAATTATGTTGGCTGCCAAAAAAGCAATTACTTGAAAATGGTAATCAAAGCCGAAAGCAACTTTTACTATAAGTAGTAAAGATAGCAACAGAGATAAAACAACTGGAAGTGGGATCTTTAGAAAAAGGTAGGAGCAAATCACATAGGATAAAATGGGAAATGTGAGATCAATACATGCAGATGAGGAACGAGACATAAAAGAAGGCAGGATTTGAATGAACTATGTAATGACTTGACTAACAATGACTGTATATGTTAAAAGTGATGTATAATGTTTGCAGCTACAGTTGTGATGGCAGGGTTTGGAATGTATAATGTCTGCAACTGAGATTGTGTCACTATTTCTTATTTTCATTAATAGAAAGCAAAGTGTAAATAGGGAGAAAGGCTCAAATTGGAAAGATTTTTAACTACAGCTGCAGTATTAACTTAGAGCACTGAAAGAAAAAGAGTATGCCGATTAAAGTGAAAAAGAAAGTTCAATTCAACTATCCTGCACTAGAGTTTTGAGAGTCTAACTACCTGGTGAAAGGACCCCTGCAAATTATTCTAACCATCTAATCTATATAGAAATTATCTTGCCATCCTGATTAGGAACCCTGCTACCAAGGAGGCAAGAAAGTTCAATTCAACTATCCTGCACTAGAGTTTTGAGAGTCTAACTACCTGGTGAAAGGACCCCTGCAAACTATTCTAACCATCTAATCTATATAGAAATTATCTTGCCATCCTGATTAGGAACCCTGCTACCAAGGAGGCAAGAAAGTAAGTGTTAACCTAACCTAGTGATAAAAGCTGTATCTTTCCTTGTAACTTGTGCATTCTATCAAGCACGCTACCTTGCCAGAATACCCATAGCCATACCCTCCCTCTACCCCTTAATAGTTATACTCTTTCCTATCCTTGCACTATCTCCTGTAACTGATTACAAAGCCTTTTCATACCTTTACCTTACATCTGTTCTCCAGTCTTTGGCTGTAATATATTTTTTGCCCACTAGATGGCACGCTGCACTAAGCTAGCTCCTACTACACCTATCTGTTCTCCCTAGAATTGAACTGAAACTGAAATAGTGATCTAACCCTAAACTAACAAGGAAGCCTTTCTACTGCCCAGTCTTAGGACCCCTTCCAGCCCTCTTTTTCCCACTCAAATACTTTACTACATACTTGCACTCAGGTATCCTGTACTATCACTACCACTGTCTCTTACCCTCATTACTTACTGTATCAACTGAAAGTACCTTAGTGGTCAGCTACTCACAAATTTGTTTTGCTGACATTTCTTCACTTACTTGACCTAGCACGGCTACTATTTCCTACTACCTAGCTGCCTCTTGAGCATACTACTCCTACAACTCTTCCCCTTACCCCCATACCCATTCTGTATCTTTGTATCTTGCTCGTTTGTCTGCCTTTCCCCTTCTTACCATTTCTCCTAGGTCGTCCCACTTTCCAACTGTTAACCTTCAGGCTTTTGCCCTTCCTAGACTACCTGCCCGCTTCTCTTTTCCCCTCCCCTTCTCACCTCATATCCTTTCTAATTCTATAAAGCCTTCTTGCCCTGCGAGGTGCCATCTTTAGGAACTGGAATCTACCCCCTGGCTGCTCGGCGTACCTGGCCCCAGTGTTCTTGATTCTGCAAGCTATTTTCTGCTATTTTTATAGTGCATTGTACAGGCTAATTTAAACTACTACTCTGCTGTTAGATGGGATTATGATTTTAGATCCTTAAATGTCTAGTATGTTTTAAAATATATACTGATGAACGCATTGTGGAAACACTTCAGCTGTATTCTGAGAGGACCAAGTAGAGTTGTAGCAAGCTATCCCACTTCTGTTTGAATTAGCTGTGTTATTCCTTAAGGTACTCATTCCAATTAAAGGGATTTACTAGTAGTCGCGGCTCTTACTTTACTGAACATATCTAGCACAGAGCCAGCCTGCTAATAGGGTCAAACCCTGTAGACATCTTAGCTGCGATAGTAGTCTCTAGATATACTCAGATTATTACAAGCATGTTATCTCGCTATAACTCCCTACAGGCTGTCACAGCAGCACTAGCAATCTTCCACTAGGCAATTTCGATTTTTTTTTTTTTTTTTTTTTTAAGTTGAGTTAACCTTAGGCGCTAGCTGTTGTTTTGAACTGTAACACCCAAAACCTTAGGTTAATTGTGCGCCAAGGATCATCTCCCAAAAACTAATACAAGATACTAATTACCTTCGTTGGGATCGGAGTGATGAGCAAAGGTGCACTCAACTCTTGTATGCTAATCTTAAAGTTCTCCCGGCGCTTTGTAACCTCCCCATAACAGGAACTGGGCACATTGTACTGAACTCTTGCTACAGAATAATCGGGGCATTGTCAGGACTAGAGTAGCACTGCTTCGTATACATTGCCTATGGCAGCGCTGCATTTGAACACAGCCTCAGAGCCCTCAATTTCCTAGCGGTGATGCTAGCCTAGATCCGCGTTTAGAAGCAACAAGCTGTAGCCTCTCTGTTTGTTAGCCTCAACACAAGCGAAGCAACTATAGAAGTGGTGAAGTGCTTACGGTACCTTGCATGAGCGGTGATACATGCTGCTGTTGTTTGCTTCTTATATTAACATTTGACTCTTTAACATAATAAGCATATTTTTCTTCTATGTAATGTGGAAATGATTTAACTGACCTGTAAAGCTATTTTATCTACCTGCACTATTGTTGTCGTTAGCAAGGAAACAATTCAAATGTAACACCTCAAGGGTTGCTACCACCTGAATCTTATGTTACAAATAGCCTCAGAGCTCACTGTTTATAATATCTTATGCCTAGCAGAACATAGCTGTACTTGTAAAAGGCATTCTTAGCTAGACTGTATTAATCTACTTGAACTCTACCCTATCTCTTGTAAGATTAAAATGTACTTATGCTTCTTTGACTCAGATACAGTAGCATGCATTTGCCAATTGCCTGAACTCTTAGCTTTGAATGTATATGTGTATTGTTGAACTAAGATACTGTGTTCATTACCCTAATTTCTGTGTAAACGGCTGTTTTCTTACCCCATCTTTATATCTCTTCTCCCTACTGTTTCTAGGTTCAATGCAACTATCCTGCACTAGAGTTTTGAGCGTCTAACTACCTGGTGAAAGGACCCCGGCAAACTATTCTAACCATCTAATCTATATAGAAATTATCTTGCCATCCTGATTAGGAACCCTGCTACCAAGGAGGCAAGAAAGTAAGCGTTAACCTAACCTAGTGATAAAAGCTGTATCTTGCCTTGTAACTTGTGCATTCTATCAAGCACGCTACCTTGCCAGAATACCCAGCAGCCATACCCTCCCTCTACCCCTTAACAGTTATACTCTTTCCTATCCTTGCACTATCTCCTGTAACTGATTATAAAGCCTTTTCATACCTTTACCTTATATCTCTGTTCTCCAGTCTTTGGCTGTAATATATTTTTTGCCCACTAGATGGCCCTCTACACTAGGCTAGCTCCTACTACACCTATCTGTTCTCCCTAGAATTGAACTGAAACTGAAATAGTGATCTAACCCTAAACTAACAAGGAAGCCTAAGGAACTTTCTACTGCCCAGTTTTAGGACCCCTTCCAGCCCTCTTTTTACCACTCAAATACTTTACTACATACTTGCACTCAGGTATCCTGTACTATCACTACCACTGTCTCTTACCCTCATTACTTACCTGTATCAACTGAAAATACCTCACTGGCCAGCTACTCACAGATTGTTTTTGCTGACATTTCTTCACTTACTTGTCTCTACCCGCTCCGTTCGCCCTACGGGCTCACTTCGCTCCCCTACCCTGCTCCCAATTTCCACCCGCCCCCAGTACTCCTAAACTTATACTTCCCTAACCACTCCCACCTCCTTTCCTCTCCAATCACACTTTACCCCATCCCCTCTTTTTCATCCAATACCTATCCACCTGCATTAATACAACATACACAACTTCCTTCTTCTTTCCTGTTTGCATTTCCATTTCTACTTCCCTACTTCTCTTTCACATACCTCCATATCACTATGCCTCCTCTACTAACCTCTTCTTAATTTAAACATATACTCCTTTTCTCTGTTTTTCCTTTCCTTTTGTTGCCATACCTCCTAACCTCATATGAACATATTAGCCTTAAAGATCCGCACTTACTCAGTCAACACAAGAGCTCACCTTCCCAAAACACATTTCAACCATTCTCTAACACAATTTCTTCTCCATGCTACCTTCTTGCAAAGTTTCACAGAAAGTTCCACATTTCCTACTTTAATCAGGTTAACAAAAAATCTGTACAGTTCCTCACCAAACCCTCTGACCTAATAAAAAGACTACTCCTCTCCCTTCTAGCAGGTGACATTCATCCCAACCCTGGTCCTAACAACAATGCTACTCTAAAACCCCTCTGTCCCCCTCCCTCTTGCCTTGACTTACCCTCCAAACCCCCTAACTCTCTCTCTATAGCTCACCTTAACATCCGCAGCATTAATAATAAAATTGCTCACCTCCATGCACTACTAGACATACATGCTTTTGACATCCTTTGCCTATCTGAAACCTGGCTCAAACCTACAACCCTAGACAATGAGATTACTCCCCCTGGCTACAACATCTTCAGACTACACCGTACAGCCAAAAAGCATGGTGGGATAGCTATTCTTTACAAAACAGGCATGCATATTACTATCAAACATGAAAAACCTCCCTCTATAAGTAATGCCGAAATCCTCATCTCCAAGCTGCAACTTAATACACACAAAGCCATCTATATAATCTGCACCTACCTTCCCCTGGAAATAATATTAGTTCCCTAGAAGAGATCCTTAGCTGGCTTTCTACTCAATTCCCACAAGAAACCATAGTGCTAGGCAATGTCAATATAGACTGGAAAACCTGTACCTCTGCAGACCCTCCCACCCTCTTAAATCTTCACGGTTTTTCACAAACCATTCAAACCTCAACCAGAACTAACAAAACTAACAACAAAGAAAGCATATTGGACTGGATTCTGATAACTAGTCACTACCAAACTTATACAGTAGGGACACTACCTGATGATTTAAGTGACCACGCCCTTACTTAGCTAATCAGACATAAAACTACTACCCCTAACCTAAGCAAATACAAAATGGTCAGATCAAATAAAAACTTTAACTTTGAAAGCTTCCTTGCAGAAACAAATGCTTGCAACTGGTCCCCTCTTAAACAACTGCCTCTGGATGATGCTGTAGCTTACTTCAACACCAAGTTCCTTTCTATCCTAGACTCTCATACTCCCTTAAGATCTATTAGAATTAATTCAAAACCTGCCCCTTGGCTCTCAAAAGATACAAGGCATAACATTCTCCTGAAAAATAAACTCTGGACCAAATTTCATAGCACTAAAGATCCCTCTGACCAACTTAACTTTAGACAAGTAAGAAACTCCACTAAAAAAGCTGTACTTCTAGATAAAAGAAACTACTACCACCATTTACAACAAGCTAACCAACAAAATCCACAAAAGTTCTGGGCAGGCATAAATTCTCTCTTAAAGCCTGGCCACAATGACACCCCATGCCCCTTAGGCACTTCTCAAAACAACCCAAAACCAACTGCTGATGCCTTCAATACCTTCTTCTCTGAAACTGTCCAGTCTCTAGCTAACTAACTAGCCCCAAATATCTCCTCTCAGTCCTCCTCCTCTAACACTTCCATTCCTCTAACACTTCCATTCCAACTTTTCAACTGCAACCTGTACCCACTTCACTTATCTGTTCTCTTCTCCACAAACTTAAAACCTCCTCTCCTTCTGCTGACCTTCTACCAGCTCAGTATCTAAAAACTGCAGCCAATCCATTAGCCTATCTCATTTCCATTCTGATTAACAGAACCATTGTTGAAGGCTGCGTTCCTTCACTTTGGAAAATTTCACATATCATTCCCTTGCATAAAGGTGGGATCTCTACAGAACTCTCAAACTACCATCCCATAGCCTTACTCTCCCCTTAGCTAAAATCATGGAGAAATGCATCCAAAAACAACTTCTTAAACACCTGTTAAATCACAACCTACTAGCTGACTGTCAACATGGTTTAAGGCCTTACCACAGCACCACTTTAGCCCTCCTTTCCTTTACTGACTGCATCAACAAAAACTGGAACAATAACATACTTACATCTGCTCTCTTTATTGACCTATCCAAAGCCTTTGATATGGTCAACCACCAGATACTGTTAAACTTACTTAAAACTTTTGCTCTTGACTTTGGTGCAATAAAATGGTTCAAATCATATCTTCATAACAGACAACAGGCAGTGCACTGGAAAAAACAGCTTATCCAACCTCCTACCTATTACCCTTGGAGTCCCCCAAGGAGCAATACTTGGCCCCCTTCTGTTCTCTATTTTCATTAATGATCTACATACCAGTTTGTCCTTTGCTACCTGTATACAATATGCTGATTCTACTTTGATTTGTTCTGCCTCATCCTCCTCTGAACTGCACTCTATCACCCAACAGACTTTGCAAAATGTTGAAAAATGGTTCTTAAAAAGATGCTTAATCTTAAACCCCAAGAAAACCAAACTGTTACTTTTCTCCCCCACCCGAAAATCCTCTCTACTCAACTTCTCTGTCTTGTCTAGTAATGGCACCTACATATCTCCTGACCCCTCCACCAGGCTCCTCGGAGTAGAGATAGACAACAACCTATGCTTTGACTCTCACATTAACAGCACAATAAAATTAGTCAACAGAAAACTTGGCTCCCTGTTTAAAATTAAATCATTTCTTACACCACTTGCCAGAACTTCCATTGCCCATACCAATCTGATTTCTACCCTCCTTTATGCCTCCCCCATCTATACATATTTGTCCAAAACTAACCTCTCCAAACTGACTGTTGCCTACAACAGTATTGCCAGGTTTGCCTCTGGCTCCACCTTTAGAACTCACCACTGCTTAAACTTAAAACAACTGGGATGGCTTGAGCTGCAAAATCTCATCTTATTTCACCAACTCTCCTTAGCCCATAAAATCCTCTACAAACCTACCAACACCCCTATACTCATTACCCTTATTAACCCTTATTGTAATCTGAAAAGCCTACATTCTTCTAACAAACCTCTAATATCTACCTGTAAATCCAACAACTTAGCAGGTGACTCCTTGTTCTCTAACCCAATTGGAAAAGCATGGAACTCCCTTCCTTCCAACCTCACTGCTATCTCCTCTCTTCCCAGCTTCAAATCCCAACTCAAAACTCACCTCTTAACTCATGGCTCTGCCCCTGTTCTAACCCTGACTAGCTTGCTATCTGCTCCTAGTGGTCTCATTTATCTTGCTTACAAATCTTTTCAAAAACTTACTATTCAATTTGAATACCCTTTGATGTTCTTATTTGCGTACTGTAGCCACTGTAAAAATACTATTATGTTATTATTTTTTTCTCTGAGATATATTTGTAATGTTTTAACGTTTAATGTTTTTCACTTGGAGCTTTTCTTCCCGGGCCTCTGCTGAAAATGGACATATATCCAGTTGGACCAGCCCGGTCAACAAATGTAAAATAAAATAAATAAAATAAAATAAATGTTACATGGCCTCTGTCATACATAATAATTTAATAAAGATGTTTCCTGTTAAAATAGATGTGAGCAAGACTATTAATAATTTTTAAAAAATAATTCAAAGAAGCGTAACTTCTTATTAAAAAGTGGAATGATTTTTTTCTTTTACTTTTGAGGATAGGTTAGTACTTATTAAAATGAGTATATTACCTAAGACTATATACGTATTGCATTCAATATCTTTAATACCTGACAAAAACTTTTAAAGAAAATGGAAAAAATGTTAACTTCATTCTTATGATATCCCAAAAAGCTGAGAATTGCTTATAAAAATCATATAAGATTATGAAAGTATGGTGATATTAGCATCCATGATGTAGAATCTTATTCTATTCCTGTAAATTTTAACTCTGTTATAGTCTGGATAGACTCAACTTACACTAGTCAAATATGATAAATTAGAAATATGTAACAACCATTTCATCCGATTACTAAAATTTATCTTAGAAGGAAATTAATTTCAATCTTTAGACTCTGCATACATGAAATTAATTCTTAAAACAGTTAAGAAATAAGATTTTAAAACTCAATATCAAAATGGAAATTGTTGTGTTTTAGCATTGCACACACCTCCAGGTTTAAGGAAACTTGGATCAATGTTAAAGTGAATTTACTAAAAAGGAATGGATTAGTATTATGGTCTGACTACTCCAAAAAAAGGAAAAGATAAGTTGCCAGAATATTTAATGAAAGATTATAAGTTGGATGAATCTGTTAAACACTTATCTATCAGTAAGAAATTAAATGAATGTGTAGATAATATGAGTAAAGAGGAACAGACTACTATTCCCCCATTATATGAAAATATGAATGGGTAGGTAACTTGACTTACAAAGGAAGCTTGTCAAAGTTGTATACATTAATTATAAATAATAATAATTCTGATGCAAAATTCTGGAACTTTTTACATAATAGTGGACTGAGTGACTCAAAAGATGGTAAGCATAAAACTCTGCTACTTAAATCAGTTAGTCAAACTTTTTCAAGTTTATACGGGAAAGTGTTTATGTGGAAATATATACATGTATGGGTCTGTATCAGTACAGCAAAAAATCAGTTCAGCAAACATTTTTAGTGCACTTACAATGAACATGCCATTCGTCGAACTGATCATACTGAGATTGCGATACAGTGAGGATCAGGAAATTTGCCCTTTCCTCACTGTAGTGCAGTCTCGGAGTTGGTATGTAATTAGTGGGGGAGGTACAGCCCCCCCCACACACAAGCGGAATTCGATGAATGGCATTTCCAATGAAATGTCATTTGCTGAACTGATGGTTCGAGAAAAAAAAAATTATATATATATATATATATATATATATATATATATATATATATATATATATATATACACACACACACACACACACTGTGCTGCGGTAGCGTTGTCACCTCACAGTAAAACGCTGTCCAGTTCGATTCTCTGCTAGAGCGTCTTCTGCGTGGAGACATGCGTGAATGGGCATACCTTCGTTGAAGGTTGTGCATCAGGCCTGGCAAGCCTGTAAAAGTCAACTGCCAATCATTAGCAGACCGGAGTTCCGCTGTGGCAACCCCTAACCAGGAAAAGCCGAAAGCCGCAAACAAACACTGTGTTTTACTTGTATTCTGCTTTTAACTGCATATTAAAACGTGAAAAGAGACCACAGCTCTATCTCTTATGAGTCAGACAGAAATTAGAACAGGTCAATTAAGGGGTCACACAAAAGTTAGAACAGGTCAGTTAAGGTTAATTATCTGTGAATTGAGGGGGTGGAGCTAGGAAGTAAGCCTTCTACTGAAGGGGTAAAAATAAAACATTTCAGAGCTTTACTGGAAAGGCTCACCCAGACTCTGTTACAATTTGCTGTGAGGGAAAAGTTAGTTTGATTTTTATTTGTTGTATTTTGTACTACTTTATTGCCTTTTTCTAATTTGTATACTGTGATTTGTTTTCTTTACACTGTGTTTTACTTGTATTCTGCTTTTAACTGCATATTAAAACTCGAAAAGAAACCACAGCTCTTTCTCTTGTGAGTCAGACAGAAACACCACCGTCTTTCTAGTTTGTCTACCCCTTATGTTAACTTGACCATATATCTCATTTCCTCTCTGCTTTTACTGTCTGGTGTGAGTAAACACAAAATTATCATTTTGTGAAATCACTCCCCTTCAACTATTTAAATTTATTGGCCATCCTACTGTATTCCATAGTACCAGAATACTAACGTGACCACCCCCTTTCAATCTATCTTGCTATTTTAAAAATAGTGACTCTCCACTAAAACTACTTTTTAGACAGGTAAAACTTGAGTTACCTACTTTCACATCTAACTCTAGTGCACACTGCAATGTTTATGATAAACATTTTTTTTTCATCTTACCTTTAAGCATCTTTTGCAAGACCGCCAGTTATTGGAGAGCCCACATTCTGCATCCCAGTAGTCAATAAGCCTAACAAAAAAGAAAGTATCCTAGACTGGATATTAATAAACAACCTACCCCAGATATATAAAACAGGCACCCTTATCTGAGGACTTTACTGATCACTTCCTGACCTATATAATCAGGAAAGGAAATGACATCCCTCAATAATCTTCCTTTAAAACCATTAGAAATTTTAAGAAATTTATTCGGACTACATTTCGGAATGATCTTAACACATGTGACTGGTCCGACCTATGGCTACTTCCACTAGATGAAGCGGTCTCATACTTTAACTCTACATTTCTTGCTATCCTGGATAACCATGCTCCCCCACGCACTATCAGAACCAATAACAAAGTAGCACCATGGCTGTCCAATGATACAAGACAAAAATTATTAGCAGAAACAAAGCGTGGACCTCCTGGAGAATCACTAAGTCCCCAAAAGTCCACCTTACAGCTGAGAAATGATGCAAAGAAGTCTATTGTGCTAGACAAAAAGAATTACTATTGTAATCTGCAACAAAAGCAACAAAATCAACCACAAAAATTCTGGTCAGGCATAAACAAACTTCTCCACCCAGGCTAATCAACTACCCCTACCCTCTTTAACACTTTCTTTACAGAAACTGTGCAATCCCTAGCCAGTAAGCTATCTCCATATACCCCAAGAACCACCAACCCAACACCTGATAATAAGATCCTCTTTAAGCTTGATCCAGTACCAACATCTTTTATTAAGTCCCTACTTAAAAAACTGAAACCCGCCATCCTTTCAGCAGACCTACTACCTGCAGAATATCTCCAAAAAGTTGCTAATGAAATAGCATACCCCATATCAATTTTAATCAGTAGAACTATCCAGGAAGCCTATATCCCGCACATCTGGAAAATCTCCCACATTGGTCCTCTTCATAAAGGGGGAGATTCCACTGAACTTTCAAATTATAGGCCTACAGCCATTCTGTCTCCCTTGGCTAAAATAATGGAAAAATGTATCCACAAGCAATTTCTTGCCTATCTGAATCAAAACACTCTCCTAGCCCCCTCCCAGAACGGATTTAGACATTGCCATAGTACAACTTCAGCTCTTCTCTCCATCTCCCATACAATAAATCAAAACCATAATGACAACAAGCTCTCCTCAGCCCTCTTCCTTGACCTATCTAAGGCATTTTATATGGTAAATCACCAGGTACTCTTAAACACATTAAAATCACTCACCACAGATAACCTAGCAATTACCTGGTTTCATTCTTACCTAAGTGACAGACAACTAACTGTACTATGGAAGAATACCCTATTGTCCCTTTTACCAGTCACCCTTGGAGTCCCACAGGGATATATATTAGGTCCCCTCCTATTCTCCATATTCAGTAATGAACTACACAAAGTCATCCCTGATGCAACTTGTATTCAATATGCAGATGACTCAACCCTAATCTGCTCTGCAACCTCCCCCACAGATTTACAATCCTTGTCCCACATCACTTTCAACAAAGTACAGAACTGGCTCAATGGTCGCCAACCACTATTAAACCCAAATAAAACCAAACTATTACTCTTCTCCCCCACTCGCAAGGTCCCCTCACCACCTCTCACCATAACATCTGACAGTGGTACCATCATTTCCTCAGAACCTAGTAGTAAACTACTGGGAGTGATCATCGACAACAACCTCAAGTTTGATGCTCACATACACAAAACTATTAAAACAGTTAATAAAAAATTAGGCTCTTTATACAGGATTAAACCATTCCTAACCCCATCGGCTAGAACTGTTATTGCCTGTACACATCTGCTATCAACCCTTCTTTATGGCTCACCCATCTTCGTAAACCTAAGCAAATCAAACCTCAACAAATTAACTAGGTGCTACAATAACATTGCCAGATTTACCACAGGATCAGCATATAGGACCCATCACTGCCTTAACCTTCAATTGTTAGACTGGCTTGAACTACCCTATCAACTGTAATATAACCAACTAATAGTTGTTCACAAAATCCTCTACCAACCAGACAGTACACCCATACTGAAAAATATTATTACCCCCTACAGTAACCTAAAATCCCTTCGCTCTTTCAAAAAATTGCTAGTGCAAACTGTTAAAACCAACAATTCAGCTGAATCACTATTCTCCAACTCTGCCGGTAAAGACTGGAACCTACTTCCTGCTAAACTCACCACTGACCCCTCCTTATCCCAATTCAAAAAAAATCCCTTAGGAAATACCCAAAAATGCAGTAGCTTTGTCCCTGTACAAACCCTGACTAACCCCCACTCAAACATAATTCATAAATGAGAACCTCATTACAGGAATAAAACTCTGACTCTCTGTTTAAAATTCTGTGTATCACCCACCTACTGGAAAGATTTAAAGTTAACACTACACCATGTATGATAACCACCTTTAATATATGTGTTTTCCTTTTTCAGATGAAATCTTTAACTATTTCTTTCTCAGCTAATTACTTCCAACCTTTGCTGTGTGTATGTGAGAAAAATGTGTACCTGTGTGTACATATCATTAAACAAATCTCAGTTTTGTGATAACTCATTGTAATAATTTCACATATTTACACTTGTTTTTGTACATTTGGAGCCTTTCAACCCGGGCCTCCGCTGAAAATGGACCTGTATCCAGTCGGACTTTCCCGGTTAACAAATGTAAAATAAAATAAATAAAAATAAATAAAATCTTGGGATTAGTGCTTCTGTTTTCTCCTGGTAAGAGAAGGAGTGCAGTTACATTATTTTCTGCAGACTGCTGATCACCAGAAAGCTTACTAACTGCTTTATAGGCGACAGCTTGGAATCAGTGCTTTTATTCTGATCCTGGTGAGACTAGGAGCAGAGAGCATTGATTCCTGACCCTTTCTGGTTGGAGAGTGAGTGCCTGTGCTATTCGAGGCATCTACCAGAAAAAGGCTGCAAGCCTGCAGACCCTTGCATCATCTGGGACAAGAGTGTGGATCACCAAATAGGCCGTGGCCTGCTTCTCTTCTTGGGACTGGTGCTAACATTTTGCTACTGGTGAGAGAAGAAGCAAAGGAATATTGTATCCCAAAAGAGTGAAGCTGTGCTGAGACCAGCATTAATAGTAGCCAGGCAGTACCCATTCATGCAACGCCCCTTTTTTCATCATTCTTGACAAGCTAATTCTTTATTTTTCAGTAAGTACTGCTTGATTTCTTTAAGACTTCAGAATATCTGCCTAAATACATCATCCTTAAATTTTCAGGGTCTATGTATTAGTTTCCCTTCAAGTGTTTGGCAGTGCTCTGTACAGACTCAGACACCTAGAGTGACATTTTCCCTGTAAAAGGAATATATAAGGAAACAGCTCCAGTACTTAGTAATAGCGACCATCCCTCCTGGCATGTTTAAAGGTCAGTTCCCTGTGCTTTCCTATTAACCTGGTGAACCTGGGCATTCTGAGGCAGTGTAGCAGTTGTCTCATGTACACAGACAGCCCTCTCCTTTTACCTCCCAACACTCAGACTTGTGAGAGATAAACTTATATATCCAAACTGGAAGCCATGCACTCTCAAGCCAAGACCAGCTGGTCAAGAGGAGAAGGTGAACACCTGCACCACACTACATGCAACACATAGCCCTCCAGAACACCCACCATCACAGCTCTCACATAAAAACACAAACCACACACCCACCTTCACAGAGGCTCTGAATAGAAATCTACCCAAACAACAGAGAACTCCAAGGCAGAAATGCACTAGACCACCACAACACATCACAAACCACCTAACACAGTGTGCCCCTCAATCTAAGCATCTAAGGCAAAACAGCTTGCCCAATACACTAATCATAGGTGACTCGAAAGTGAAGCAGCACACTGATGTCCCACTCACTAGGTTGAATAAGGAGAAGGTAACAGTCAGCTGTCTATCAGGTGCCAGAATCTGACACATGACACAAACACTCAGGTAACTCCACAAGAAGTACAAGTATGACTCTGTCACTGTCCATGTGGGTGTGAATGACCTGATACACACCTCCCTGAACTACATGAAAAGAGACAAAGAGGAGCTCTCGGATTATGTGCCCCAGGCAGGTATGACCCTAGCCCTGTGCAGCATCCTACCATTGCCTAGAATGATACCGCAGTACAAGCAGAAAATGATCGACTTCAACAACTGGCTAAGTTTCTGGTGTCATTCTAAGGGGATCCAGTATCTGTCTGCTTGGGATGACATGACTGACAGACCTCGATGCTTTGCCAGAGATGGCCTGCATCTGTTATCCCTGGGTTTCCGAATACTGGCTAAGTCTCTTGCCACCCCATAGTGCCTTTTTTAGGTGATGTTCCAAAGATGAAATTACCACCATAACAGCTATAAAAAAATGCAGTCTGAGGGTCATGCTGCTCATTGCTAGAAGTCTAAATCTCAAGATGCACTTGCTCAAAGCACTCCTCAAAATGGAGAACATCGACATTTGTGCTGTAACAGAGACCTGGTTTAAAGCAGCACCCCTGTGCTACCAGGCTATAACTCATTCCATACCTTTTGGCCTCAGAACATGGACTGAAGATCCAAAGGTGGTGGTGTCTCCATATTCATAAAGAATATGCACACCTCCAGACTAATATCCCAGCATAACGCATATGAGATACTACAGGTAAAACTAACATTGGGTAAGATGGTGATTCAGGTCATAGCCTGCTATAGGCCCCCAACCATGTGCCAAGACTCTCACTCCACATTCCTAAGCACCCTGGAAACTACTAGGGTCCAACACTCTCCTACTAGTTGACTTCAGCTACCCCTCCATCAGTTGGGAAAACTACTCAGTCACCTATACACTGGGCCAATGCTTCCTGGAATTCATCAATTGCAATGCCCTGGACGAGCTCATTCTTACCCCTACTAGAGGAAGCAATATCCTTGACCTGGTTATTATTAACATGGGCAACCGTTGCTCTACACCAATAGTCAATTCTTCTCTGATTAGATCAGACCACACACTAATCACCGTGGATATCCACATCTCACCCCCCCACCCCCCCGTAAAGGTTACCACCATGAAAAACCTCTACAAAGCTGACTATGGCCTCCTAAAAACAGAGGTGGCTAACTTCATGACACCCATGTCAATGGAAAATAGATGCATGACTGGTGAATCATACACCAATGCACTGTACGAACATGTACATAAATGCATGGAACTAGCCATACCCAACAGAACCAAGATGCTCTCCTCCAAAAAAAGGAAGCCAATCTGGTGGTCCCCTGCCAGTAATAAACTCTACAACAGAATGAAGAAACTGTTGCAGAGAAAGGAGAAGTCCCAAGACTGGAAAAACTCCCTTAATAGCCTCAAAAAAAAGATGAGATCCCTCATCAAAACCTCTAAAGCCAGCTATGAAGGCAGAATTGCAGCAGACACTAAAACCACCACAAAGCCTTCTATAGTTATATCAAGAATCTCCATGGCAATACCCAGGTTTGCTCTGTGTTACTGTACAATGGTACCTCCTATGCTGAGCCAACAGATATTGCCATGATACTGGCTGACAGATTCAGTGTCAGCTTTACCCTTTTCTCCCCTCCTACAGGACCAATCACAATATTAGAGGAATGCCAGGCACCCAGCATTACTGCAGCACAGGATAAAGCTGCACTGTCCAAGGCCAAGAATACAGCTGCCATGGGACCCGACAATATCCCTGGATGTGTTCTACATGAACTACAAAGTGAACTGGTGTCACATCTGTGTGCCCTGTTCATTCACAGCCTCACCTCAAGCTTTGTCCCTACCGAATGTTGCACTGCTACAGTCATCCCACTCCATAATGGGGGAGTGACTACAGACCCTGGGAATTATCGCCCCATTAGCCTGATGAGTCTGATATGTAAGGCTATGGAGCACATCATCATCATCATCATGGACCTAATTAACAAAGATATAGGAAATCACCAAACTCTAGATCATAGGCAATTTGGTTTTGTGAAAGGTAGATCATGCCTGCTCAACCTGGTTGACTTCTTTTGAGTTGGTTATTAGAGCTGTGGAGGAGGGTGAGGCAGTTCATACAGCCTACCTCGATCTGGCCAAGGCTTTGATACTATTCCCCACTCAGGAATTATTGATAAACTCACCAAACTAGACATCAACCCCTATATCACTAGGCGGGTTGCAAATTGGCTCACAGATAGAATCCACATTGTGAAAGTAGCGGACGCCAAGTCAGACTGCCAACCAGCCACGAGTGGAGTCCCACAGGGATCCGTCTTGTGTCCTCTCCTGTTTGGCATCTACTTTTCAGACATCCAGGCCAACACGGAGGGACTCTGGCTGACCAAGTTCACAGAGAACTGCAAGCTGGGAGCCATTATTAACTCCCCAAGTGATGTAGACATTCTACAGAAAAGCCTCACTGAGACCAATGACTGGTGTAAACACCAAACTTGAGCTTAATGCCAAAAAATGCATCATCCACTTTGGGAAAACTCAGTTCCCACTAGTTACCACATCGATGGCAACCCACTGAACACTGAAGGCTTTATAAGAGATCTGGTGACACAGGTTGACAGCAACCTCTCCTTTGACCACCACATTGCCACTGTGGTCAGAAAGTCCTTCTATGTGGCACATCTCATTACCAAGGGTTTTGCATCCAGGAAGAAAGAGGTCATTGTCTCCCTCTACTCTTCCCTCATTAGGCCAGTCATCGAGTATAATGCCCCATTTGTTATGTACCTCACTAGACACAAGCAGCAGCTGGAAAGGCCGCAAAAGTACCTCACGAAGAGGATCCTAGGCCTTAAAGACATCCTACATGGACAGACTCAAAAAACTCCAGCTATTCTCTGTCTCATATCATCTACTAAGAGGAAATCTCTGCTTGACTTACAAAGCCATGTCTGACCCAGCTCTGTTAGAAATGCTACATCTAAAGAAATCCCAATCCCTCCGCACCACATGCTCCAGAGACCTCAACCTCATTACCACAATCAACAGAACATGCTGGAAGGACAGGTTCATAACCCAGAGACTGCCCATGCTCTGGAATAGACTTCCTATATATGTCAAGCAGAGCACCTCACTGGCCCTCTTCAAGAGAAATCTTGATGACTGGATAGGAAATAAAAAGTTCACCATGGGGATCACTCCAGTGGCTCTACTTGATAGAGGCTCTGGGAACTAATGTCAAGTGGCACAATGCCAGGGCACTTCTATGGGCTAGGCTTGTAAAGGCTCCAGGGCCATTAGCCTAGTACACACCTATGAACCATATACATATACATATATATATATATATATATATATATATATATATATATATATATATATATATATATATATATATATATATATATGGGTCTACTTCATTTCACTGAAAGCTCATTTCACTGAAACTCAGTTGCCTGCGCACAATTCATTGAAAGCTCATTTCACTGAAAACTCATTTGACTGAAACTCATTTCACTGAAATTTATATATGGCCTGTTCCCCACTGTAGTGTAGTCTGGCCCATTATTTGTCACTTACAAGATAACCTATCAACTTTTATAGAACTGTTCACTTCAAAAGCCTAACCTAGGTAAAACCTCTGATATTCCACCAAGTATATTAAGCAAACAGCCAGCTATTGAGGATGTAGGATTAGTGAACTACCTTTCCATACATGCAAAGAAACCTGGATCTGTGTCTTTTCTTATTTATGCAGTAGCAAAACACCCTAATGGTTGTGCTTATCGCCTGTATATCTATGCAAATCGATCCCACCCCTTTTTGTTATGCATTTATTGTAACCTTCTTACATAGTTGCTTTGCAGACACCTCAGTTATATGATGTTCTTTGTATTAGCATTTATTTTGTTATGCATATACTATGGCTATATTTGCTGTATTCTATTAACTGGGCTTTGCCTGCAATTAGCCAGTTTTGGTCAGTGCTCTACCCTTGTAAACAAACAAAAATAAATAAATGAATGAAATAATGGTACTTGCGTATTATTGCAACCAGATTTCGGACCTGCTGTAATTCATAATGTTACCACGGAATGAGTTTATCTGTTCTGCCGTACCGACTGCAATTGTTGTGACTTATGCAGAATACATTTCAAGTAGTCCCCCCACCTTCATTATGTTAACATCGGAATGGAGCCTCGCAACCCCCAACACGTCAGGTCATCGTGCACCACTGGGAAATTCTCTTTTCAGTGATAACATTTTACAGTGATACAAGCAAAGCACGGCAGAAGAATAACTGCCTAAATGCACCATCACCCCTCAAATTTATGAGTAAAGTACGAAGGCAAAAGAAAGCAAACATAGTACTATCGACCATTACACACCTCGCGCTCACAGTGCAAATAGTTCAAGTAGGATTATGTGGCATCCAAATGCAAACACAGTCCGCCTACAGATTGTTACACAGAGAAAAGCAATGGCAAGGCTATGAAATGTGTGCAAGCTTACAATAGTGCAGGGTGTACTCAAACAGGATGCCAGTAGAAAGTTAAAATAGCACTTTCCTCGGCCACTATTAAATGTTTTAATGGCATAATAAAGCCAGTAAATGTCCATGGCATAAGCACAACTGTAGAGTGAGTCATTCAAAATCTGGTTGCGATAACATGTAACTACCGAAATAACTGATCAGCCTTGTACCAAAAGGCTTAATAAATGAATACTGTGTACTTCATCAGTGGCTATTTCGTCAAAGACAATGCAATCAAACCCATGTAACTGACATAAATAAATACAACTCAGCAGAACAGATAAAATTATTTGCAATAACTTTTAAAAGTCAAAGGCCACTATACTCTCTCCACACAGGCAACAATGCCTTGCACACCCTGACCATAACTCCATCTCTAACCATAAGGCTACTGACTGACTGAGTGACTTTTGTAAATACTAAAGAATGGCATTCAACCATCATGCTTTTCATTCATTTCAGAATTCAACCAATAAATGACTTCAGTGAAATGACCATGTACCTTTATGTACCCTGTTTAACTTCTTACCAAGACATAAAATGGAGTTCAGCTGGTGACATGTGTAATGGATGACACTTTCCATCATTCATTCCTTAGATCTGCTCCACTGTCACAAACAGATCTGCTGTCCACTAGAGGGATTGTCTCTCATCTCACCACTAATACCAAACAGGTTAAAGCAGAAAAAAAAAGAAAAATACTCACAAATATGATTCAACAACCAATTCACCAAATACATCCTAGCCCCTAACATTATAATGGGAATATACCCTTCTGTCCTGGGCTTCCAACTTCCACACCCAGAATATCACTAACCACTGATCACTTATAAACAGTCTTCTTTGGTCTAGCACCACCAAAGCCACTCCCTGTCCACTTTTTCTGTAAAACTCAGTGTCTGTGCCCACATTTATTGCCTTTCAGGCAAATTATTTTATTTCTGTCTCAAACACACACACACACACACACACACACACACACACACACACACACACACACACACACACACAACAGGATGGTGGAATAATACAGTTGCCCACAGCTTTCGTACTGGTGCACTAGTGCATCTTCCACTCTAGACATGGCTAGGGACCCAAAACACACCATTTACCTGCCACTCTTAATTTAGCCAGACATAAATTATGAACATGATGTATCACTGGTAGTATGCTTAGTCAATCTAATTACAGAAAGATAAAATTGCAGCATAGTACTATATAATACCTTCTTTCAGATAATAAAAGAATGTATAATTAGAAAATAAAATTGTAAAATCTTAAATGTAAATAAATAAAACATGCTACTTAAACAGTAAAGAGTCAAGACAGTGCTGAACATATTAAATATGCAGAAGTAAATTATTCACAAGGAAAGAATTATCAGTTCTATAAACAAGAAAATTTAATTGCACAATTTAAACTAGATAAATATCTCTAAATGACTCTAGCTTAAAGAGTAAGAGTACTGATCCCTTACTGCTCTGATCTCATAAAATATATAAGACTAAACTGCAAACAGTAAGCCTTTACAGATGCATCACCATGATCTCTAATATATGTATTTCTGCTCATTTCACTTTCCAGAAAACATGGTGGGGGGCACTTATATCACGTCTTCATTAAAAAGTTTTCTCACATTCAGACTCCCTCACATGTAATAGACCACTTCCTCATTTTAATACTGATAAAGTCTTTCTTTGAAGAGTTCTGTAATTCCAATTTAAGGCCATTTTACTTCTTGACTACAAATATTTGTCTAACTTAACTACATCCAATAAATGAGGTCTTTCCTGAAAGATTGTGGAAAGATGTACCTTACACTTCAATTACAAGTTTCATATATTTCTCTTTCCCTTTCATATCTTTTTTTTTCATTCACAGGGGAAGATCTCATAGTTGAACACATGTTTATAACACAGGAAATACATATTGCAGTTCACAGAGGTTAAAATTGCTTTACAAATGTGATAACATTGTGAAATAAGAAAGAAAACAAAAAAATACATCACATTTAAATCGGTTTTCTACTCTGGCATAACACCACATGATTATATTAAACCTTTTTTAAACATACTTTTTAATTAACACATTTTAAACAGTAGCATGACTTTTCATGCAGTAACAGAATAGAACAAAACCTGTAGAAACAGTTTCCAGTGGTTACTCTCATGCAGTATACCCATTTGTTATCCTTTTAACAATTTTCATTTACTCCAGTATTAATAGGTTGCTCAATTCCTGCCACTGGTTAAATCTCATTTCTCTTCTTCCTGAATTCTATCCTGTATGTATTGCTGCAATAAATTCCATTTATTTATGGAATGTGTTCCTCCCCTTCTCTAAAGATTCCACCTCCAGTTCTTTTATCATATTTACAATATTCAACATTTTAATTACAAATTCTTTAGCTTTTGATTACCATTTTCTAATATTTGCTTTTTTGGTAGCCAATAGCACTAACTTTAGTAAGACTGTACAATGTTTAGGCAATTCAAATCCTATTTCCCAGCTCATAAGAATAATTTCCTAAGACACAACCATTTATTCTCATAACACTATACTGCACAAGAATTTTTAAAGTCTGCCACCTTGCTGCATTCCTAAAAAAACACATTCCCAATTACCTTTCTCCTCCTCAATAAACCTATAGCATCTGCTATCTACCTGATAAAAATCCATTGGAAGTCTGCTTAAAGTTTAAAAAGACTCATGTAAAGAAACATAATACACCTCCTGGGCTTTGCTGCATACTTGGTAGCCAGACAAATTTCTTCCCATTGTTCCCTTGTAAACTGCCATTCCATTTTCTCATCTGATTGATTCTTATTGTTATCATGCAGCTAGAAATTCCACCAGAGACAGTCCTTTACTCTCATTTCCCTTTGATGACACTTATCAACCCCTGATAGGGAAGGCCATCTCTAAACTACAGTCCAAATTTCTGCTTCATCTCATCACACCCTATTACCTTCCCCTCCAGAACTATTTGCTCCCAATACCTTGGTTCTTTTACTACATTTCTCCAGTAAGTCCCAGCTCCCTTTTGCATATGTTCTGTACTCCTACTTGCTGTCATCCCTTTTGGTAAAATCTGCTTTATCCATTCCCATCCTGACTTGGTTCTTAGAATAGTTTATTCTACTTTATTGTTATTCTCCTTAAGGATTTGCATCCACAGTTCTAGTCTTTATCTCTTGGTCTGCACCACCATTTTATCATCATCTCTTTCCACTTTAATTTATAACCTTTATAATTTAACACAAGACAGCATAGCAAGAAACACAGGAATCACACAAACAGATCTGGATACAGCAAAATCTATAACCAGACTATGCTAAAGATATTTTAAACTCTGTTTAGGTCGATTTAACACAGGAGAACAGATATACACTTAAATATAACAGTAGCAAACAAGAATAAACTTATTTAAACAAATTAACCAATTAACCAATAAAAAAAGTTCAAAACTGAGCCCTGTTCCAGCAACCTTCAATCAGACAAGTTCTAACTGTGACTAGGGTGTAGGGGAACCCTCTCCAACAAAAGATGTCCTGGTTTAGTGCTCAAGTTATACAAACAGAAATAACATCAGCAGGTCTGAATCTAGTCTATACTACAGTAAACAAGGTGTATCAATTTGAGAAAGAAACAGTTAAAATAAGCAGGAACAATAAGCCTTCAACCAGCAATTCCCAGCTGAGAAGAGCAGAATCTACCCTCTGCTCCCACAACAGGGTAGACCACAAACCATCTTAATGTAAAATAACTGCCTTGAAGCTCAAGTGCTTAAACCAGAACTAACACTTTTAGAATAACAGACATACTAAGCCTTCAAGCACCAATCCCAACTTGGAAGGATATAAGCTACCTCTCCTGCCATAAGAATGTAGACCACAAACCTTCCCAATGTAAAACAACTGGCCCGAAGCCCAAGTTCTCAACCAAAATGCTTAGAATAACAGTTACAATGTAATCAGGTTACACTGGAAACATGAGCCACAAAGCATTATAGAGAATGATGAAGTTTATATCACATGGGATTACATTAACAGTAGTTAAAAAAAAACAAAAAAAAAAAAACAAAAGAGATATAGCACGCCATGAAAAAAAGACCAAAGTAGCATTGATCACTGACATTGTTACACCCAGTAATTACAGTGTCTTACATAGAGAGAGATACAAAGTTGTAAAACACCAGGATTTGCAGGCAGAAATGAGGGCAAAGTGGGAAGAAGGATACTCAGACAGTTCCAATAGTAGCAGAAGCAATGGCTCTCATACAAAAAGGAATTTACACCCGTATATAGATATGCTATGGGCACATGTACCTCCATATGAATTGCAGGAGGAGTCAGCTCTGGGCACACTGCGGGTACTGCAAAGAGCACTTTTGGCCAACATCAAAGACTGAAACAATATTAATTTCATGAAACGTAGTCATACTTTGACTTAGGAATGGGGTCCATTCCTGTCATGGTATTAGAAATCCAAAAGTCTTGGAGAAATTAAACCACAAAAAAACCTGTCTTCACAATATGTGACCAAAACATTTGATATTTAGTTTTACTAGCAGGCCTTCCAAAGAACAGCCTGAATTTACTCCCTTAAGTATTGACTGATATGATCTTTCTACATACCACAGAATTCTCAAAGTTTTTATCAAATACTACAGTTCACAATCATCAATCTTCCGGTGTGCAGCATTATCTATAGTCCATGTCTCAGAGCTGTGTGTTATTAATGGGAAAACCACAGCTTTGGCTATACAGACCTTTGCTGACAATATGACATCTTTCCTCATCACAGCCCAGTGACACTTCCAGGTGCTACATCCTCCTGACACCTCCAGTTATATAACTTGTTCATATTTGCATTAATAATTCAAAACCATGCTACATATAAACTACTGAAAGATTTAATCTCAAAGATTACATGATGGATAGCGCACCTGTACTATGTGACCTCTGGGGTTGCTTGAGAGATATTAATTGTTGTTCACATAGTATTTATTTATTTTGTCATAATTTTCATATTTCTTTAATCTCTCTACAGTCAAGTAACAGAAGCAGAACTGCTTAGCCTCATAAAAGCTCACAGAGTGGCAAACAAAATGCTACAGACAGTATACGTGCAGCTTGAGTGGTGGTTAAGATGCTGCAAGCTGCTTACAAGGTATTAGACAATTAATATTTACTTTGTTTATTATGATGTATAATATCCAGTTTAAAACACAGCATCTAATGAACACTATAACTGTAAAGATTTGTTTGTGCTGAACAATCTGTCATTTACATTTATTTAGTAACCTTTATGTTTCCAGAGATATGAACATTTGTTTGAAATGTGGGAACATATACTGATTTTGTCAAAAATCGCAGGATGCAATCATTGGAGGTTAAGAGTACATCAGAATTCCAGTGAAGTGAATGAGTTTAAATCTTACTGTAATTTGCCATTGCTTTCCTTTCAATAAGGAAGTGTCTCTTAATTTTGTGGCTGCAATCTCCATCCACAGAGATCTTTAAGCCCAACAGAATAAAATCTGTAACTGCTTCAACTTCTTCCCCATCTATAAGCAAATACTTTAGAGGGCTAGATACCTTAATTTTAGTTTTTTGACCGTGAGCAACAGGACAGCTTTTGCACTTTCTAATTTCACCTTCATCAACAGCCTGTTCAACTTGTTTTCACTTTACGCCAAAAGAGTAGTATCGTTTGCATATCTGAGGCTGTAAATACTTCTCCCAGCAGTTTTGTTTCCAGCAACTGATTCATCTAACCCAACATTTCACATGATATACGCAACATATAAACGACACAAGTAGGGTGACAATATACATACTCAATACTCCTTTCTCAGTCTTTAACCAGCTATTTTCAATTTCTGTTCTGGCTATTGCACCTTGCTCTGCATATATATTCTTCAGAATGCAAATAAGGATGCCTGGTGTCCCTATTTCTCTGAAAACATGCCAAAGTTTTTTTTATGGTCCACACACTCATAAGTTTTTAGACTAGTCAATAAAGCAGAAGTAAATACTTTTCTGGAACTCCCGTTGCTTTCTCCATTATCCAGTGGTTGCTGGACATTTGATCTCTGGTGTCTTCACCTTTCTAAAATCATCTTGTACAGTTCTCACAACACATACTGCTAGAGTCTGTCTTGCAGGATCTTAAGCATAACCTTGCTAGCATGTGAAACAAATGTATTTCATCAATAGGCCACTCTTTAGCACTGCCCTTTAAATAGGACTGGAAAATAGATCATGTCTTCCACATTTGCTAACAAATTCCAAGCAGCACTACAACAGCATCATTTTTCAGGATTTTAAACAATTCAGGTAGAATTGCATTACTTCCTGATGTCTTGTTATTGGCAAAGCTTGCTAGGATGCATTTAACTTCATTCTCCAGGATTTCTTAGTCTAGATCAGAAAACATACCCTAGAAGTGATGTAAGGGTCCTTCATATATTGTTTTTCAGTATATTTCTGCCTTCTTTTCTTAATATTTTCTGATTCTAATTGGACCCTTCAATATCTTAGTCTTTTACCATGCCAATTTTTCCCTAGAACTTTTCCTTAATATCACCAATCTCCTTGAAGAGATCTCTTGCCTGTCCCATTCTATTGTCTTTTTTCAGTTCTCTGCACTGCTCAGTTAAACATACCGCATAAACATACAGCTTGCTTATTTATTTACCAACTGACTGATTTAATTTGTGTGGACTGGGAGGTCCAACTGAGAAAAGCCCATTTACTGCAAAGGACTAGGAAGAAAAGCTTTAGTCATAAAAGATTTACGAACAGAAAGTGCATAAAATGAACATACTTTCTGCCTATACAGAACTGAGCAAACACATAAGAATGTAGAGGGTTTACTATGACAAAGAAGAAAACAGATATATATGACAACAGTTACAGTGTATAAGCAATAGTTGAAGAGCTTCATATACCCAATGTTTACACAATCAGAGTGTACTCTACAAGAGTAGCAATGTAGTAATTCATGGTGTACACTGAATGCTGGTGCAAGTTAATAAGCTCAGTGTACTAAATGTAAATGGACAATGTTGCTCATTGGGTTATGCAATATACAACAGAATGCAATAAGACCACGTAGGAATCCTTTAGAATCTGAGAGTAACCATTACTTTCCCACAAGGCTATGTGTTGAAACATCTACTACTACATGAGATCATTTTTCCCATTTCATGAAAGGAAAACATTTTGGATCATTATGTGCATGTGACTGCAAACTTGGTAACATAGTCGTACCTTCTATAAAACACAGAAGACTGTTACAAGAAGAAATAGATAAAATACATACCTGCCAATAGAACAGTAACTTATCTCTGAATATCAAGAAATGCAGCAAAACCAAATTTTGAAAACAGAAAAGGGTGATGATTCTGACTACAAGACAGATAGGTGAACAGTAAGGACAGACTGGTAGATTAGAGACTTAGGAACAAAAAAAGATAGTTGATGAACTCAAATTTGATCAGAACGTGGCCACAGTGAGAAAAAATACAAGAGTTGCCTATGTGATATCCAAGACCTAAATGAAGCAGGGAAGTTATGGCTCAGTCAAGTCTCATGCTTCTATCCATCTTAATGTTGAATAAAATTCCAGCTGCTGCAACTTCACTAAACAGTTTACTAAATTAGAAAAATGTTCAAATACTTTTGACAAGTTAAATCATGGTTTACAAAACAAAAACTATGATCACAACCTATATGAGACAACACATTTCTGGTGGCACACACAGCCTGGGAGGAGATCTCTGCCTTGACTTTGAGGTACTGCATGATCTGAGGCCATCTGAACGTGCATGTATGGATATAATATACTGTGTACAGTAAACACTAAAAGGACACCTCGCATTACACAAGGACTTCCCAGACTTTGAAATAACATTTCTACTAGCTGCACAGAGGGATGGAGCCCTCTGCAACACAGATGACTACAGAATAATTAGCATCCCTGGCACTGAAGCAGCCAGGAATGGAGGGGGAAGAGTAAAGAAATATGTTCCACTTGAATCTCTAGGGTGGCGGGGAGGGTTGTGCAAAATCAAGGGGACAGAGATGGTACAATTTCTCTGATGGAGACTGGGAAAAGCAACACTTGTGCTTTGAGAAAGGCACAGAGCTGCTTGGAGGGAACAACCCTTGTGGGAATGAGGGGGATGTCCTCTGCAGTCAGCCCATTGCATAGCCTTCCACTGTGCTTTGCTGACTGCATAATGAGGACAGGGCCATAAAACAGAAAACATCTGCTAGCTGTCTAAAGGATGCCCCTTACCAGCTGATCTTTGTCCCAGTGTTGAGCAATGAATAAACTAATTGGCTGGGAAAGGGTTGATGATTAGCTGACATTGTAGGCAAAAAAAAAAAAGCAGAACCTTCTACTGGCATTGCACCAAAAAGTTCACTAAGTTTAAACCTGGTGATGTTTACTGAAGCTTGGGCAGAAAAACACAGCACACTACACTAATGACACTGGTATAGGTATTTTTATTATTGAGTGCTTGTTCATATTCATTGTAGTTATACATGTCTACTGTGCACCATTGGGATTGTGTGTGTATATATATATATATATATATATATATATATATATATAAAAATAAAACACATACACGGATATATATATATATATATATATATATAAATATATATATATATATATATATATATATATATATATATATATATATATATATATATATATATATATAC